>NW_026516862.1:0-55779 GCF_025766255.1 Zychaea mexicana | reverse complement strand
TTCTGATAAACTTACCAAAAATTGGAGCTCTTGTTAATTTCTCGATATACTGGTCAAATTTGATATCAACCTGCTTACGAGCGGCTTTTCTTTGCGCTGCAAGGTTTTGCGTACGATTGTGACCTAGAAAATAATGGCATAATGCAAATTAGTCATTAACCCCATTAAGACATCCTTGATAGCTAATTACCATTGCCCTGTTGTTTGAATGCCTGTTCGATTAAATCGTAAATGGCGATGGCAAGACGCAAGTTCTCTATGGCTCTGCTAGAGACGCCAAACCTTCCACCTCGTCCTGTATTGCTTGTTTCTCTCTGAACCGTCTCATCCAAATGGTCCTGCCATTTCATTGCCATTAAGGCAATGGAAATGTTATCATTCTCTTCAATACCGGCGTTCCTTAGTGCTTCCAAAGCGTCAGCTTTGAGTTCCACCGCGCGTTCGAACCTACGTCGGAGGTTCACACCTAGTAGTAAGTTCATTATTAGCAAAGAGCAACGCAGTTTTTAAAAATGATCATGAGAGACTCGGTACCAAGGTTGTCTATTCGCTGCTCGGTAAAGAAGTCAAGAGCAATAGTCAGAGTAAGCCGTCTGTTGAGAGACGACATGTTACGTGTCATGGCCACAAATCCGTTGAGGAAGGACCAAAGCCGCTCGAGATGCTCCCCATCCTGTATTCCCCACCCCTCTTTGAGGCGAGGATGAAAGTGGATCTGGCATTCTGGCGAATGACCAGTGATATGGAAAATGCCGACCGCAATAGGTACATCCTTTATACTGTCCAAGCATTCCGTTTCCTAATTAACCAATACACAAGTTTATCGATGTTTAAACTTAATGAAAAGAGTCCAACAAAACTCACCTGCAGGGCCTTGCGAATTTTACAGCCAACATCGTACATGATGCGGATGTCTGATCCATACAATGGCATCTCAGATACTTTTTTTAAACAGCTGAGAACATAGGTGAACCTAGTGATTTATAGATAAGAGAATCAGTCTTTCGATAATCTTGACATCATCGTATCATCATACTCACTGTTCACCGGCTGTTGTTATGTCGATCATGGCCAAAGGAAGACCGTGACCACAAGTGCATGCGAATGCACCATTCTGATCAAGATGGTCCATCCGGCCACGTCCCTTTTCAAGAGCTTGCCAAGTACTGCATCCATCAGTTGCCTGAATACATGAATTTTTAGTATTTCAGCTGCATACAATTGCAATTTTTATCGCTCAAATCGTTTAGACTTACTGATCCACCATACGGGACAACTTGGCGATTTTTCACCCAATACCAATCTACTTCTTCTTGGCCAGCAAATACCACGTCTTTCGGATCCTGTGCTTTTTTGAATCTGCGTAGTTGCATGTTGCCATCTGCAGCAACAATCTTGGACCCGGACTAGCAGAAATATCAGGTCATCAGCTCAGTATATGAAAGTAATTATATGCTAACACTAATCGTGCAAAAGTTTACCTTGTATTTGCATGCTGGACAAGCCCTCTCAAGATCGCAATCGTCTCTAAGCTCCTTTTCCAAGTTAAGCATTAACCTTCCATACATTGGAAGTGCTTCACTAAGACGTTGCTTGAAGCTAGCAGCAATCGGAAGCTACATGAATAATCAACTATAAGTGACACTTGTCCAATAACGCTTTCACCGGAAAAAATACCTTTTGATGATACTCTGCTTGGGCCCAACTTGCAATGGAATGGACCGAAACACTGCAAATGTAGTGCAGGTTATGAAAACTGCGCATTTGCTCGATATGAACAGCGTGATTCGGCCCTGATGGTGTCATGGGAAACAGGTGGCGGCGCATCAATACCAACGGCAACGAATGATCTGGGCACTCGCTGCAATATTTAACTGTGGCAGTACGGATACCTGAAGCATACATGTTAACATCAGTAACATATTCTTCCTTTGTTTCAAAGATATGATTTCCTTTTATACGCACCGCACTTGTAAATACAAGTAACAGTCTTTTCCTTTCGCTTGCTTTCAGGACAATGGCAAAGCAGAGGATCGTCAATGGGAACCAGCGCCTGAGGTGCAGGCTCCTCAATACCATAACCTTGCTTATAAGCTGTAAGAAGGGAAGGTAGAATGTTTGCCCAGCTTTGAGCACGATTGTCAGCTTTTCTTCTCTTGTTCGAAGAATTTGTGTTCTCATCGCGCATGGGCGATCGCTTGGACGCTGGCTGAACTACAGGTGGGACACTCAAAGTGCCTCCAAGATCCAAAGGCTGCGTGATCCTGATTACTTTTCTCGCTCCGTTGCTCTTAAGACTTGCAAAAGATGAGACGCGTTTGTTGCCAAATCCTCGTGCACGTTTGGGAGGCATGTTTATTGGAACTACGGAGAAGGAGGGGAAGTCATGTATTATGGGAGTTAATACTGCTACATATCAAAGTCTGGGTCACACGATTCAATTACCGCAGTTTGCGGTTTTTGCGGTTCTTGCGGTTAGACCAAATAGTCTAGAAACCGCAAGTTATAAAACGACACTAGCGACAGGGGCCGGAGTATTACTAGGATCTCTATTTAACAGCTGGATTTACAAGAACCGTCGTGAGAACAGACTGGTAAAAGAAATTGTAAAATAAAGTTAACAGACCATTTACAAGCACCGCTGCAAGTGCTCTTAGTGATTTGACACGAGCGCATTCTACATTTTTTTCGCTTTGTTTATTTTGTTCGACTATATCAAGACCCTGTTTGAGAATCCCACTATAGTTTGAGCGTTTTTCTAGATATCCCTGAGGTAGAGTTCTGTGTGTATTTCGCTGTATCCGCTATTTTTGGCTCACATGGCAGGGTTCTCCTCTCTGGATCCTGTCGCTGTTTATTTGCCGACCTCGACATATACTAGGCCCGTTGCGGATACCTTCTATATTTTGCAAAAATGCTTGCTTGAGATTCATTGTTCGCTTTTTACGTTCTACACTGCCACCCAGAAAGTCTTAGAATTCTTTCTATACCAAAAATAACACAGTGCATATACATTACCTTTGGATGCTTTTCATATCCTTCTCCTCTTTCCTCCAAAGTGTCTTTAACAGCATGATCAATAATGCCATTGCCTCTCACGAACGACTTAAAGAATTTCCGGAAAGCATCGAGCACACAATCATTGGGCTCTGTAAGGGGAATAAAAAAGCGCCCCAGTTCAAAAAGATAGGAAGACCCGCAGCACTGTTTGCAACATTATCAACAACCGGAAGAAACAGACTCTGTGGCAAACAAATCAAGAAGTGGACAACCACTCAAGACCTCGAAGAGGGACATAAACACTTTATACCGTAGTGTACACCGTGACTCCATCATTTGCCTTACCGGTTCCACCAGGCTAAATTGCAAATGCAGGCTTGAAAATTTCTCGGGACACAATGATCAAGTACTTGAAAAAGGGCAGCTTCCACCTACGATTTTCGTTTCGTAAACCAGCACTTAGCAAAGTGCAAAAGACCAAGCAGCTATTATGGACTCGTGAAAATACAAGGATCAGACACTAGATCAGTGGAGCAATGGATTTGGTCCGACGAGCCACGATTCCATGTGGTTGAATGGGGAACGCTTCCTGGATAGACATATCCCTAAAACGCAAAAGTTTAGAAAGGAATCCGACATGGTCTGAATCTGCTTTTGGAAAGTAGGCTTGGGACTACTTGTTGTTATGAGTGGCAATGTCGACCAAAACGTGTATGTCAACTGTCCGTCCCACCATTTCCTTCCATACCTCAAAAAAGTCTCCAGATAAACAGAGTACGAGTTTATTTTTTAAGAACATGGGGCTAGTTGCCGTACAGGTAGCTACACTACTTTGTACATGAAAGGACGATGTCAAACGCCTCAAAGCTCCAATCTAAACCCGATCGCACACCTTAGTGAGTGGGAAAATCCATAAAGAAACACAAAACGCCCATCAAAGATACAGAAGAGCTCTACAAGAAGAACGGAGCAAGCTCTCAGTCGAAGTAGCAGAACACGTTGAAGAGGGTACGCCGAACCGATTAAAAGCTGTGATGATAGCTCGAGGAGATTAAATAAGTATTACTTTTCATAATATGCACATCATATACGACCATCATTATTATTATTCTGTTAAAGTAATGTCTTAGCAAACGAGCAGAAAAGTGCTTTTGCGGAATTTAGGAAAAGTCCAAAGGCTTTTTTGGTGCTAGTGTACAAAAAAGGATCCGTCAACCATTCCCAATGTACTCGCCTCATCCATTATCCCCTTTCCTCGTTCTCTGATATCAGACTTGTTGACAAACACATTGTTGCGTCTGTGGTATTCCTGAGTTTAAGCTAATAAACTAATATCTTGCGATTCGAATGGTACGCTTCCTCACTGATCTGCTCAACTTAAAGGAAAACGTCAAATCTTCACGCAAAAATTGGAAACATTAACTGTGCTCGCAGTAACTGTGTGTGATATCACCTAATTACTCATGGAAGGATATGCATCACTATATTGCGTGTACGTGTCGCCTTTGCAAACATTGTCATGTAACTTTAACACTATAGTGATACTGTTCCTCAGTCCACGCTGCCCCTCCTTGTCCCACGCTTCTTCCGGAAAAAACTATATGTTGAGTGTGCCAAGAGAATCTGTGGACTAGATCCCGCACTTGCCATTCAAGCGGTAGAATGTTCTCTTTTATGCAGTATTGACAAACTTTAAATTTAACACACGCTCCTTTTCGTCACTCACAGATGCTTTCAGCAAAACCATATAATTAGTGACAGACGTGCGTGCTGTCCGTATTCTTTTTTCTAGATATAAAGCCGCTAATCTTTGGTCTAGAGCATTTAAAAACAGACGCCAAAAGACATCACCAACTGTCTTGTCAAATGATTGTTATATTGCAGATCGTTGACAAAGCCCTTTTTCAAATAAAAGTGTCATGAGTATAGCACTGCAATTACATAACATACGGGCTATTTGTACACCAGTGTTGGTTTCTATAACGCCTATATGTCTCCCTGATAGCACTTTAAATTGCTCTTGAACGAGGATCGACCAGTTCAGCTCATATGAAAGTACGGCCCAAGTATGTCTTACTGTATTTTCGACAGGACAATTGCGGCTGAAGATAGAAATTATAGTGAAAGCGTGCACATTGGCCCAACTTAATAAGATCATGTCCTAGTATGTGCCTTTACCCGGCTTACAATATATGATAGCAATGAAGTGGTACACTGTGTCGATAAGTACCGAAATCCAGTCCTCCTTTTACCGAAAGCGTGTTCTTCATTGACTATTATCATCATGTATTCTGCTACTTCCCACCCCCTATTTTTTCTTCAAAAAACATCAGACGACCAAGTTGCATGCTTCCGCCACCGAAAGAGCAATTAACACCGATGATCATCAAGGGGGGTACACGATGTACTTAAAACGTTCCAAAATTCCTACAACCGATATTTATGTCACCAGGATAGATTTCGTATGCTTTTTCATACTGCATGCGGAAGAAATACTTCAGCAGTAATGTCTACATGCTTGCGGAATAAGTCATTTTTTATTTTTTTGCATAGACTAGCATCATTGCTCGCTGTATTCGCTCTACACTTCCTTCGATTCTTCACAAGCAAGTCCAGGAGCGTTGATATTCAAAAAAGGGGTTATCAACAGAAATGAAAAGCGCCAACTAATAGAAGCACACGCAGATGATAACCCTTCTTTGTTTGGCCCACTCAGGGGCTACAAGCAGCACCATGCCTATACGTTATGCTTGCCTGCATCTATTTATGCAGAGTACTGCTTTCTCCTTGCTTTCCCCCCTCCGTGTTCCGCCACCCAATATGAAGCGTGCCGCTCATCATTATCATCACTGTGCTAGCAGCAGAGGCATTCCCTGGTCTCCCCTAAGAAAAAGTTATAAATACATGTAGCTCTCTTTTTCATCCAAGAGCTGATCCATACATCTTTCACAACACCTTCTCTTTCCATACCAAAAGTACAGTAATCCTTCACCCCAAAAGTTTTCATCTATCGTCATGGCATTCTATGATCAAGAAGAAACCGAATTTCGCCAAGAGGTCTGTGTTGACATGATATGTAGCTTTTGCTTTCCAAGTTCAGTCAGTACGGTTTCTAACATCCTATCTACAATGAAAAGGTCGAACAAGTCAAGCAATGGTGGACCTCGCCTCGTTTCAAACTGGTCAAGCGTCCCTACACTGCTGAACAAATTGTATCCAAGCGTGGTACCATTCCCACTGAATACCGATCCAATGGACAAGGTAAAAAGCTCTGGGATATCCTTCAACACAACAAGCGAACTGGTAACACCAGCCACACGTTTGGTGCTCTTGATCCCGTCCAAGTCACCCAAATGGCTCCTCATTTAGACACTGTGTAAGTCCTTATTCATCATTGCCAATATGTCTGCCAAAAATCGTTCCACCAGTGTACTCATTTTCAAAACGATATTACCAGCTACGTGAGCGGCTGGCAGTGCTCTTCAACGGCATCAACTAGCAACGAACCTGGCCCGGATCTTGCTGACTACCCCATGGATACTGTCCCCAACAAGGTTGAACATTTGTTCTTTGCTCAGCTTTTCCATGACCGCAAGCAGCGTGAAGCACGTCTTTCCATGACCCCTGAGGAACGTGCCAAAACGCCCAAGATCGATTACCTGCGTCCTATGATCGCTGATGCCGATACGGGTCACGGTGGTATTACTGCAGTCATGAAGTTGGCAAAGATGTTTGTCGAGCGCGGTGCTGCCGGCATCCACGGTAAGTAAATTTGTAGGATAAGAAAAAAAAGGAGAGGAGGAAGAGAGGGATTGAATTTTAAGCAACAGTTTAGCTCATCTGGTTATAATGCTTATATAGTCGAGGATCAATCACCTGCTACCAAAAAGTGCGGACACATGGCTGGCAAAGTTCTTGTTCCTGTAAGCGAACACATCAATCGTTTGGTTGCGATCCGCGTACAATACGATATCATGGGCGTCGAAAATATTGTTGTTGCACGCACGGACGCTGAAGCCGCTACGTTGATCAGTAGCAACGTTGACAGTCGCGATCACGAGTTCGTCGTTGGTGCCACCAATCCCCATATGCAGCCATTGGCTCTCGTTATGACAGACGCTGAAAAGGCAGGCAAGAACGGTGCTGCTTTGCAACAAATTGAAGACGATTGGATTAGCAAGGCTGGATTGAAGCGCTACGGCACAGCTGTTGCGGATGAATTGCGCCGCACTGGCAAGACCAACAAGGTCGACGAGTTTCTCAAAAACATCAAGTTCAAGAGCAACACCGAAGCGCGTGATATCGCCAAATCGTATGGCGTCGACATATTTTGGAATTGGGACTTGCCTCGTGTACGTGAAGGCCACTATCGCTACGAGGGAGGAACTGATGCTGCTATTTCTCGTTCCATTGCCTTCAGCGAGTATGCCGATATGCTGTGGATGGAGACCAAGAAGCCGGTTTTGGAACAGGCCGAAGAGTTCGCCCGTGGCGTTTTGAGCGTCTCTCCGGAATCTTTGTTATGTTATAACTTGTCTCCATCATTCAACTGGGATGCCGCTGGGATGAACGATAAGGATATGGGATCCTTCGTTCAAAAGCTCGGCCGCCTCGGATTCGTTTGGCAATTCATCACCTTGGGTGGTTTGCATGCCAATGCATTAGCAACAGGTACAATTCTGGAAGAAAAGTATATAAGGGGGTTTAACTGGGCCTTGTATTGACCCCTATTTCTGTTTGACATTGTGATAGGTACATTTGCCAAGGCTTTCAAGGAGCAGGGCATGTACGGCTATGTCTCCAATGTGCAGCGCAAGGAACGTGAGAACAGCATTGACGTTCTTCAACATCAGAAATGGTCGGGTGCCAACTATGTTGATGAGTTGATGAAGGTCGTCACTGGCGGTGTTGCAGCAACAGCCGCCATGGGCAAAGGTGTTACTGAAGATCAGTTTAAATAGAAAAGCCCTATATACATTCTTCCCAACATTTTTTTAAACAGTGTAAAGTTGTACTTCGACCTCCCGTTATTCTATCGCCGCTTCCGTTTTATTTCTTCTCGCACATAAATCTCTGGATTGTTTACTAAGTATTCAAAGGACATTTTGGCATGCATCATCTATCAGACATTTTCTTTGTAAAAAGCAGATTTGTTAATCTCTCCATCAGACATTGTTGAATATAGTATGCATCTGTATACTTCTCCATAGATACATTTGCTTAGATGAGACGACGGTTATACCCCATTCAATGCTCGGCAGCAAGAGAGGTGTAAGCGACGCCTCATGATTTTATTATACGTCACCGTCTTTTTTGAACTTAATTGTTGCTATATACGTTGTATCTCAGAATGAAAAAGAGGAACACGCTTCAAGTGATATCTGTGTGGTAATTGTTTAACTCACTCTTTTAGACACAATGACGAAGTGTATTATCATATAGTTCTTTCATTTTTATCGAGTATCGGCGATCGCAAATGGAGATTCACGTATACACGGAAAAGAGCATGGTTCTCGTTCATAACATAAAATATCTATTACATTATACGGCATCCTTTCCTAGCGAGTGCTACGTCTGCAGCTGAATGAAGCCAACAAGGTTCAAGGGGGTAGCATAAACGCCTGTCCTAGTACTGTACACTTCAAAATGTAGTGGGCTGTCGTACGAATACCATAGGTTTGATAATTACTCAGCGAACGTAGTGGTTGATGGCAAACCAATCAAACTTGGATTATGGGACACAGCTGGTCAAGAGCATTATGATCGCCTCTGCCCACTGTCGTATCCTAAAACTGATGTAGCAATTTGAGGTATACTATGCTAATATTTCCCTGGGACCAAAAGACTTTATACAGGTTTAGTTGTATGTCATGGTTGTTGAGGGACCAACTAAGCTCCGGCCTCTCAATGTGACACTTGGTTATATAGACGTGGAATATCATGTGTACAGGTACATCTCGGATTTTGCGTAATTACTATTGCAATTGCGCTACCATCGATAGTGACGATAATAAAGTCCATCAAGTCGTCGCTAGAAGATCAATACTCTGACGCGTTCGTTCTGTGAGATTAGTTTTAAAGTTATAAAAACCAGTTGACGTTCTATTTTCAGCGTGGATCTTAAGCTCAGCCAAATTTTTCAGACTGGGTCTTTGAAATACCCACTATCTGTTGTATTATGAGTGGCTGGATGAGCTTCTATCCACTCTTCACAGACACACTATATCCCTCCCTTACCCTCCTACCCCGCCTTTGCTCCTCTTTCGCCACATACATACTCCATGCCAAGAAACACTTATATCTCTTCGTCAAAACTAACGCCAAGTCCTTTCTCGCCTTTTGCTCTTTTTGACTTTCCTTTTCTATTCCTGTGCTTGTCTTTTTATACTAAAAGCTTATATAAAGGGATGATTGTGGTACTATGCTAAAGTATCGCCAACCACTATGTAACTGAGAATCGTTGTCGAGTGTTAATACTAGAAATGCACATGTTCCCACCCCAAAAAGAAGGTATGACTTACCCCTTGTCACTGACAACGCTCCGACACTTTACAAACACATGATACTTGATGACAAATTGGGGCGCTACTGTGGCGTGTACGTTGTGCTTCCGCAATAATGCCGAGAGTGACTCGATGTCGAGGATGTCTGTTTGTTCAAATTTTCGCAATAATTAGTCAGCAAATGTGCATGAACGACAAATAAATCCCCTTTTCGTTATTTTACCAGCTCGGTCACCATTATGCAGTAATTCAATATTATGTTGCTTTGCCAGTTCAATCATTGCCGACGGCATATTGCAGCACTGGCCCACGTTAATCTGGTTGATTGAGGGTTTGACCGTTACTGCTGGGTTGGATAGAATGGACTCAAGCTGTTCTTGCGAGAAATCCGCTACACCGAGCTTCCCCAGCGTATGATTCCGTTGATGTAACACTTCCAATTGCTGCCATGCGGGCGTAATGGATTCAGATCGACCGCCAAACGATACAATAAACGTATCGATCGCATCCACTCCAAGCACCTTTTGAAGATGCTGTACGCCTGAGCGTATATATGATGCTACGTTGTTGTTATTCTGTTGTTGACCCAAATAAAACAACTTGGCTAAAAATGCATAAGCAAACAGTAAGACTCTTTTGAACCCCTTCACAGAGACACATAAACAATGTACTAATCCTGCGCCGTGGCGCTACTAATAACCTGTAACTTCGACATCGTTTCGATCTTCCGGCAGGATCCGGCTACGCGATCGAAGATCAGGCACCTCCAAAAGCGACTCTTGTTCATGATAGCGGAAGGACGGCTCATCCCGGTCAAGGGAAGCATACAATGTATCGTCAATAGCAGTTATCAGCTATACACATACAAGCACATGTATATACAGTAAGGAATTTGAATTTCCAGCGCGGTTTTCTTTTGCTAGCTAAACCAGAAAAAAAAAACTCGCCTCGGTATTCGATTTTTTGCTGAGTGCTTTGCTGCGTCCTGCAACGCTAGTTCTCATGACATTGCCAGTGTACAAGGTCAAATGTTTAAAAGACGGTATATCGAGCAGTTCGGGAATCGCTTGGGCTGGCATTAGGGATCAGTGATTGTAATGTGCTTTTGTGTAGAGCTATTGAGGAAAAAAAAAAGCAAAACCAAGAAATAAAAGGTGTCAGTTCGGCCTTTTGTTTATTTCCTTTTTAAAAATGCTTGATTATGACTGGCCGATGTACAGCTCGTTTAGAATGGCGCAATCGCTTCATGTGTGACCAGGCTTCCATGGTGTTGGAGTTATTATTAATGTTGATAATTTTACCACGATGGCCTCAGTTTCGATAGACTTTCTTTTCGTGTAGAAGTAATTGCATAGAACATATCATCCGGTCTTTCCCGCACCCTTCTTTGCTACTGATATCAATTACGGGAAAGCTAGAGATGAGATCGGTCGCTTATCCCATTTATCACCATATAAACGTTTGGATTGGATGCATTAGCTAGATGCAGAAGTAGTTGCTAGGCTACGGGGCTTGGTTATCTTGGTTACCGGTGTATTTCGCATCCGACCGCTGCTCCCACAACTCGAATCAAAGAGCCGAATGTCGCTATCATACTCAACGGGTCCGAACGTACTGTCCGATATGTTTTACACAGTGTTTCTGCTAAGTGTACTAATGTACACATTGAAGTTCCGATAATCCAACTGGGCTTTGAGTTTGCTAGTAGCGCACGAAGAATACGTAAACTCACACTGGGCAGTAAGCGGGACTCCTGAGTTCTTCGGGGGAGTGAACAATTCATAATCAGTGTTGGGTGCATTTCTCTATTTGCTCTTAAAAAATGACAATGAAAATCAACGTGCTAGTAATCACTGCTATGCCCGCTTTTGCCTTTGCCAAAAGATGCCGCGTCATTGGATTAGATGACGTGCACGGCAAGGCGTTTCCTTCCTGCTGGTCTTGTTTGTAGTACATCTACACATTTTGTTCCCTTATTCATGTGTCCAGCGCGTGTTTCAGCACGGGAAACTGTTTGTAAGCAGCCGTTAATTCAGTATGGATAACCCTTTCGTGCGTACACATCGATTGTGTCTGTTGATAGTAGCTTTGAAAGGCAAATCTTCTTTTAACGTTGGCTCTGATGATAATTGCTGTCTGCTGCTATTATATAAATTATCTACTGCATGGAAAACGGCGACAGGCTTTACTACATCAAGGATTCATCTCGTCTACGTGATCAATATATGACAATATCTATAATAGGCGAACTAAGGAGAGAAAGAAAGAAAAATCGATTTATTAGAAGAGGAAAGTAAGTTTTACCGCTCTTCAAGAAATGGGCGAGCGTGACTTGAAAGCGAACCCACTGCCTGAAGAGAGAGTCCAAGACAAACAGACCAAACGCACGCCTAGCTCCACAAGGACTCTGTAGTGAGTGACTGAGCCCAAAAAAACAAAAAGGCCCACTTCCTTTCTTCTTTTTCCTTCCTCTTTTGACGAATCTCACTTCTGTTGATGTAAATGGCGTTTGATCAGCATCGACAACAGGGACCATCCTCTGATCAGCCTTCTCGACAACAGCAGCAACAACACGGTAGTAACACTATGCAACCTCAAATTCAACCACAACAGCCATCGTCGAATGCTTCTCAGCAGCAGCAGCAGCAGCAGCAGCAGGAATCGTCGTTTCAACCTTTTTCTTCCTCTTCTCCAACTAATAGGGAAAGAGAAGAACAACAGCGGGATAGATATACTACCAGACGTTCACCATCTAATGGCAGCTATGCAGGTCCTTCGCTGCCTCCACCGTCGCAATTGCCTTCAAACATGCACTGCCAGCCTTATCCCACGCAACAACAGGTGGACTATGGCCGACGGGATCCGTATCCACCAGCGCCATCGCGTTCATATTCATCAACGTCGCCTCAGTCATGGGATTATGCGGAAAGACAACCCTATAGCAATCACCGGTCACTACCGCAAGTACGGGTCTTTTTTTTTAGTTTGCTTTTTCTATTCGACATACTGCACGCCGTATTCGTGTTCTCGTATATATTATTGACGGTATGTATATTTATTGCTGATGTAGACTGTTCCTCCGCCCCCGCATCGACAACAGTACAGTGGTGCGTTCCAATCCTCCCACAGGGATTATAGTCGCTCAGGTGCACCATCATTGCCGCTTCCCGTAGATTTGGGCACGAATAACTCGCCCTTTCAGCTTCCTAGACCCACGATAAACCAACCATCCAATACTTCTTCTTCAAATGCCCCGTATGATCCCATACGTTCTGCTCATACTACAAACAGAGAACCCGCTGGTGCTCCACAATCAGCGACCACTGCTTCTGCCGCCGAACATGTAAGTTGGAATCGACTAAAATTTTCAAACATCTAGTTACAAGTCGGAGGCATTCTTTTATTTACTTTACTACTGCTTAGGCATTGCCGTACCGCGCTCCGCCTGTAACTTCAGCGGCGCCACCGAGACCATCTCAAGTCAAACAAGAACATTTGTCTCCTCCTCAGGTATACCTTTTAAAGTTTGAAAAACCACAAAAAGGATACACGAACGCTCAACCTTATTAAAATTTCTGTTCGAATCGTCATACTAGGGATTCCATTTTGATCGTTCACAGGCTGCATCATCGCCTGTCATGTCGATATCACAATTGCTGTCTTCGGATGCACCATCGAGACCTTCGCTAACGTCAACACCGACCCAGCCGCAACAACAACAGCAGCATCCATCGGATCGACCATCCTATTATGAAAATCGAGAAGCGTCGTATGAATCGCAGCCTCCATCAGTGCAGCCAGCGGCAGCAATACACGACGATTCGGTTGTTCCTAGTTCAACGACAGCACCTGCACCAGCATCAGCTCCAACAACGCCCGAAAAGCCTGCTCCTATACCTGTGTCCGATCCAGCACCACAACCAGGATTTCGCAATGGAATCAAAAATTTGCTGAACAACGACACTGAAGAGATGTATCAAATGGCTGATTCGGATACGGATACAGAAGACATCCCACTCATGCCATCCGTCCCAACGGAAACTCCTGCCTCTCCTGATCATGTATCAGCACCTAAGGTAGTAGTCGCTGTGAACGGTCAAGCCAAACAAAGCCATGCGAGACAGCAGCAACAGCAGCACAATGGGCGAGTACGACCTCGAGCGGGACGTCGCCGCCGATATGAACTCAGCGACGATTCTTCCGCAGAAGAATTTAGTGAGCACGATGGTCATCGCGTGAAAACCTTGACGGAAAGGACGCTTGAGGAGCTCGATCTTTCAGACGACGATGACGACGAAGAAATCTTCAATACACATAGAGAAGAAATGGTTCAGTACATGATTGATGTCTATAGACGAAAACAAAACGTTATTGAAGAATATGAAAATAAGCGCGCAGTAAGTACCAGATCTTCTATATTGACAAGGACAACTAAAAGAATGGGAATGCAGAACGTGTGTGTATGCGATACGGGCTGAGGTGATTAATATGTTTTTTTTGTACAGCATCGCCATGCCTTGATCAGTAATCATTTGCAAAGAATTTACGAAAAGCGATATGGATCGGAGCTGAAGCAACAGACCAATGGTGTGAACAGCAATGAAACTCCTGTCTCCAGCACAGCAGCTTTATTGCTTCAAGCTGCGAGAGAAGATAAGGAAAGGCAACGACGTAAACATAAAAAGGCTAAACATGGACATAAGAGAATGGTCAACGAAGAGACTGAGGAAACCGAAGAGCAAGTGATGCAACCAAAAGAAATTGAAAAAACGGCTAGCGAGCGACTGGAAGATGCCCGTCGTGCAGTTTGGCTGGATATTGCCCGAAAGCACATACCTAGAGTACGTATCTTGGTCGTTCAGCAACAGAAATTTCCATCGAACCATAATGGATCGCCGATAATCAAACCTTCTCATTGCAATATTAGATGGCTAGAATCCTGTCGCGTGTTCAGGCAACACGAGCTGGCAATTGTAAAAAGATTGCACAGTATTGTCAAAAGGAGGTTCGACGTTCTGCTACCAAGGGTGGACGTATTAATAAGGATGTACAAGCTCGAGCAAAGCGTGCGATGAAGGAGGTATGAAAAGAAAAACAGACGGATCCTTGAATGAATATTGTTATGGAGATCTGTTTTATTGATATTGATATTGATATCTTTGATGGGCAAATAATCTAGATGCTGGTCTTTTGGAAGAAGAATGAAAAGGAAGAACGAGAACTGCGGAAGAAGGCAGAGAAGGAAGCGCTCGAACAATTACGACTTGAAGAAGAACGACGTGAAGCCCAGCGACAGGCACGCAAGCTCAACTTTTTAATCACGCAGACCGAGTTGTACAGTCACTTTATTGGGCGCAAAATTAAAGGAGATACTGGCGAAGATGATGAGACGGCTGTAGCTGCCAGCGAAGAAGCTACAGCAGCAGCGGCACAATCAGATGAGACAGCAGAAGATCAACAAGAAGAACTGGATATTACGGGCGAAGAACAGGCATTGGATGAGATAGATTTCGATGAAGGTAAAGCAAAGCAAAACTTGGTATACGAGTCCTGAACATATCTTGTTTTGAATAGTTGAGGTTATTGAAGATGTTTTTGCTTTTTTCTAGATGACGAAGAGAAACTTCGTGAACAGGCTCGACGTAGTGCTCAAAATGCACTCGCCAAACAACGTGAAAAGACTAGAGCATTTGACGAGGGAGCTCGTGAGCGACGTTTGGCTGCCAGTGAAACATCTGACATATCCATGAGTGCTGCACAATGTAAGTATATTTTATAGTAGGGTTTGCACTTAAGAACTATAAAACGCTTACCGGTACTGTTTTCTTGACAAAATACGTGTGTCTTCTTTAGTGGACACCATGAATTTTCAAGATCCCTCGAGTATGGGCACAGAAGAAATCAAGCAACCATCCATGCTCATGTGTCAACTCAAGAGCTATCAGCTTAAGGGCCTGAACTGGCTAGCCAATTTGTACGAACAGGGCATCAACGGTATTCTTGCTGACGAAATGGGTCTCGGTAAAACTGTACAGTCGATCTCGTTGATGGCCTACCTTGCAGAGGTACATAATATTTGGGGTCCGTTTTTGGTCATTGCGCCTGCTTCAACCTTGCATAATTGGCAACAAGAAGTGTCCAAGTTTGTTCCGTCATTTAGGGTAAAGTTACTCGAATTTTTAGCTTGTACTAGTGTTTTGAGTGGCGATGGTGGAGAATACGTGTATGTAGCATCGCTTGTACTAAAAGTATATGTGCCAATCTCTTAGGCGCTACCATACTGGGGTAATCCAAAGGATCGTAAGGTGCTGCGACAATTTTGGAACCGAAAGCAGCTTTACGGCCGTGACGCACCGTTTCATGTCGTGATTACAAGTTATCAGCTGGTATGGATGTGGGATGTGAAAACAAAGCTCTTAGATAATTTGGTATTATTAGCTCTATACTGACCGTGTTTGTCTATAGGTTCTGACAGATGTTAGCTATTTTCAACGCGTCAAGTGGCAATACATGGTTCTTGATGAAGCCCAAGCCATCAAGAGCTCTTCAAGTGCTCGATGGAAACAATTGCTTGGTTTTCACTGTCGAAACCGCTTGTTACTCACCGGTACACCTATTCAGAACAGTATGCAAGGTATGATGATGCTGGAAAAGTACTAATATGTTGCAGTCTAATTCGAATGTAAGCTTCAATGTACTCAAACACGTATCAAACATTATAGAACTGTGGGCACTATTGCATTTTATTATGCCAACGTTATTTGACTCGCACGAGGAATTCAGCGAATGGTTCTCTAAAGACATCGAAAGCCATGCCGAAAACAAGGGAACGCTGAACGAGCATCAATTACGGCGTTTGCACATGATTCTTAAACCTTTCATGTTACGACGTATTAAGCGCAATGTTCAACACGAACTTGGGGAAAAGGTAAAATAAAAGCTTTAACAGCATGATGTTGTTGCCGACGCTTGCTGACTGACCAAACACATTTTTTTAACGAATGCATAGATTGAAGTTGAAGTTTACTGCGATCTCACAGCACGGCAACGAGCATTGTATCGTGGCCTCAAACAAAAGATTTCAATTTCAGAACTTTTAGAAAAGGCAACATCCCTCAACGAAGAAAGCATGGACAGTTTAATGAACTTGGTCATGCAATTTCGAAAGGTTAGCAGGAGCGTTAATTTATTGAAGGACAGGGAACGTTAGGAGGAGGTTAAAAAATGAGTGGCAATCAAACTCAAATGTATCTAACGTACGCGATATTTAGGTCTGCAATCATCCAGAGTTATTTGAACGCGCAGATGTCCAATCACCCCTAGCTTTCTGTGCCTTTAGTGAAACCGGCTCACTCACCAAAGAATCGTCCTTGTATTGTCCGTATTCTTCTCAAAGCCATATCAAGTATCACATTCCCAAACACCTTTACCGCAATGGAGGAATTTTACGAAATCCTGGCCCTCACTCCAATGCCGGTTTTTCCACTCGATACCTCGACAACTTGATGAATATCTGGAAGCCTGACTATATACAAGAGTCCATGTACTCTGATGAAAAAGGTAAATAATGATGTTTGAAAATATGCTGGTAGTAAGTCTCTAACTTTCATTTTGATGACATTAGATGCTGCGTTCTCCTTCCTTCGATTCATTGATACATCACCGCAGCAAGCAAGTTACATGTTCAAGCAGTCTTTGGTGACGCGGTGGATTTCGTACTTGTCACAAAGAGATCACAGTGCAAGACGGCGATTCTATGTCCGGGACGAAGAAAAGTATCCTTCAGCACCGATTAACACTTACGCAAGTTTCCTCATAAGTGAGACTTATGCACCCACTGCCCGACTGGCCGTGGTACCTGGAAGTGTCATGGATGATTTGACGAGCGTTGGCGAACAAATGAATCACATGATTGAACAATTTGATCAATCCTATATTCCAGGGGTAAGCATGTTTACTTTTCTGTTTGCTTTTGAATTTTTTCGTACGAATACGTTATCGACATATATTTGTTGTGTATAGGCTCGCACTGTACCGATTGATGCTGTTTGTTCTGACCGATCATTCAACTATGATCAAGTCAACTTAATGTTCGATCCATCAATTCGTGCATGTCTCTTCGGCAAACCGCAGTACGTCAGTATGTCCATGAGATCCGAAGCTGTTGAGTTATCCACAGTGACACGCAAGTCCAATGGTCAAGGAATCATGACTGTACCGGTCTCCGGTCATGGCTACTCTATGATGAAAGTTCCTGGTAAGCTTCCATGCTCCTTTCTCTTGATAACAGAATCCCTCAAATATTACATGCCCGCACAGTCTCTTTCTGACATGATTCTTCGTGTCACACATAAAATTGTATTACAGCAATGCGTGATCTTATTTTGGATTCGGGCAAATTGGCGACACTGGATCGATTGCTAGAAAAGTTAAAATTGGAAGGCCATCGATGCTTGGTATACTTCCAGATGACTCGCATGATCGATTTGTTTGAAGAATACATCTCATACAAGCAATACAAATACCTGCGACTCGATGGCTCTTCGAAGATTTCTGATCGACGTGACATGGTATCAGATTGGCAAACACGGCCCGAAATCTTTATCTTCTTGTTGAGTACGCGTGCTGGTGGTCTGGGTATCAACTTGACAGCCGCCGATACTGTAATCTTTTACGACAGTGACTGGAATCCGACTGTGGATCAACAGGTATGGTGTTTTTTTGTATTTTGATCCATCTTGTGTGTGTGTGTGTGTAAGCAGAGGAATGACCCGGTAATATGCTTTTCTTTTATAGGCTATGGATCGAGCACATCGTCTTGGTCAGACAAAGCAAGTGACTGTGTACAGACTCATTACAAAGGGTACCATCGAAGAACGAATCTTGCAACGTGCAAAGCAAAAGGACGAGGTAATGTTATCCTTTCCAAACACGCGTATGCGTGAGCAACGCAGTAAAGCATAGTTTTTGCCGTTTCTAACGATTGTATGGCTTCTGTACCATTGTATTACAGATTCAAAAAGTGGTTATTTCTGGAGGCGAATTCAAACAAGTGGACTTTAAGCCAAGAGAGATTGTATCATTGTTGTTGGATGATGAGGGTAAGAAAGGAGAGGTTTACATCTTATTCTGATTGAAATGGCTATGTCGATTTATATCTCACGAAATCTTCTGTACACATGTAGAAATGGACAATAATCTTCAAATGCAACTTAAGCGGAAAGCGGAAGAAGAAGAAAAGAAGAAGACTGCACGGCCAAGCAAACGATCAAAGAAGGCAGACAAAGCATCATCGTCATCAGAAGCGGCAATTGATCGGCTTATGAGCGCAGGAGGTGATACGTTGCCCGAGGATGATCCGTCTGTAGGAGCATCTTCGTCGTCTTCGTCGAGTAAGAAAAAGAGTGGCAGGATCGGCCGACCGAGGACAAACATTTCGTTCACTGGTTGATGAATAAAACTTGCAACACAATCTCATGTAAACAAACACGCAACAAACCAATATATCTTGCATCGTCATATTAAACAAACATATTTTATCATGTGGCGCGAACTAATAGTAGTAAACCTGAGAAAGAACGTACGGGTCTTTCCAAAAAACAGGCACCAATAACTTTTTGTGAGAAACAGGGAGTATTCTCTTTCGTTATTTGCAAATTTGTCATTGATAAAGTATACATCAATTCAGCTGTTCCGCTCAAAGTACACTGGCCGTGAGGCCATGGGTTTTGAAATGTTTTGTTCTCATGGTATACATTAAACGACTAAACGCCCCTTTGTCTATTATACGATTTTATGCTTGCTTCAGTGAGCTTACTAACGAGTGTGCGCCGGGCCTACCTTGCGAGGCAATGGTGGATTACGCGACCACGAGTGCCTGGATCATACAAAACAGTACAGATTTTAATGTCCAGCTTGATGCTAGACTTTTGAAAACACTTTCCAAGGTAAGCGAGCATGTAAAGCGCGCGGAGCTGAGTTGCTATTGAAACAGTATCAGATAGAAAGTGATATCCCAAATGATATAGCGGCAATTCATACAATACGTATCAAAATGCAAATGGTTGTGCTCGCGAGGCTCAAAGACGTAATCGAGCCTTGTTGACATCGCTATCTGGGTTCTGGGGGCTTGCCTAGAACATGAGGGGCCAAGGGGAACCTCTTTTGCGACGCGATATCCGTTGAATGACACATAGTGAAGCGAGGCAGGAATCGCTACTAGCCTTTATTATCTCTCTCTTTCACGCGCACAAAAACACGATTTATATAACATTTTTGCAGAGTAAATACAAAAAAAGCTGCTTAGGGTATCTCGTTGTGGTTTCGAATCCTTCGAGAACGGTGCTGGCGTATTTTCTCGCACCTATACAAGAGACTTGTAAAGTCCTGATGATCACAGATATGAGGATAATACGTTGAATGTGCCGTGTCCGAAAATTTCCTCCTTTACCTTGATAATTACATACAGACATCCACCTAAAAGGTTTCTGTGGAAATTCTCAGGAAAGTAATGCCGAACCAATTTGATATGATGTAGACAGCTATCAGTCAAAAGATATACTTTTTAGAATAGCTATTGCACAAATCATATCCTTTTTTGTTCTGACGGCTTGCTTTCCTTTTACCTGCCAATCCAACTGCTGATTAACGGCCACATTAATGCGCTGATAATGGAAACGCCGGCATTGGTATTGGCTCGGGTTAAAATTTCAAATTCACGTCGATCACGGACACCGTCCGGATGTTGCTGCTGAAATCGGCGTTGTGAACTTTTTGATCGACATCGTAGTATTAATCGTGATAGCCGAAATTGTACGAGTAAAAACAAATTGTTATAGACCAATCTATGTATAGATACGGAGAGTGAGAAAGTGTGATATAACCTTTAGAGGCACTGTTCTTCCCTTCTTCCTCGTCCGCTGACATTTAGGACCGCAAGAAGACTATAAAATTGATACAAAAGTGTATATACCTGATCCATGGAAATAAACCTAATGTCGCCACTGGGGAAGGAGGCCACGAAAATTTGGTCTGATGTAATGGACTACCAATCGCTCTCAGTAATAACAAAGTCGCGAAGGGTAAAAACCCATCTGCCCAACGATACCGAGACGAGAT
Organism: Zychaea mexicana; assembly: GCF_025766255.1. Lineage (NCBI taxonomy): Eukaryota > Fungi > Mucoromycota > Mucoromycetes > Mucorales > Lichtheimiaceae > Zychaea > Zychaea mexicana. Next base: position 35,158 of record NW_026516862.1, on the reverse strand, counting down.
CAATATCATCGGGATGACGGGCAGGCTGATCCATACGCGCCATGACCACTGCGCAGGGACACCCATCAGCTGCTCTCCTTGCTCTGGCCCCAAGAAGCTCATGACGGTGTATGCGCCAAATGTTGTCGAAGTTACTAGTGCTGAGCAGCCCAAACCTAAAAGCGTGATATATGGAGCAGCTGCATGGACAAATCGGTCTAACGTCGTTAACACAATTAACGTTTGGCTTGCACTGTCGGCAATTACGTAAGGGGTAGCGCATTGAGGGCATTGTACTTTATGTCGAGGCGAGGTCTTTTGATTTTCGGCAATCCAGTCCAAGAGACATTGTTCATGAGAAGTCAACGAACATTTGCATGGCTTTACCCATACTACTTGTTCACTTCCCTCTTGTTCTTTGGAGTCCTCATCGAAACAGATCCAGCATCGTCGTCGTTCAGTTACTGTCACTTGATCTGTTGTTGGGGATGAATATGACATATGCTTATGTTGCGTGTAAATTCGATCAAGATATGGTGGTTGAAACAAAAAGAGAGAGATGCACTTTATCTATGCTCTGAGCGCTTAAACTTGAGAACTCCGCACCTTCATGCTCACTGATCGTCCTCCTTGCTCTCTTGAAGACAAAGGAAGAATCACATAACAGCTGCTAAAAGGAAGCCATATTCTGCTACTCGACCATCTTTTTGTGTAGCGGATGATGTAGTAGGCTGCTACCGGCATTTTATTGTTGTAGTCCGGTTCAGCCGATATAGATACAAATTGTATTAGCGGTTGGGTTACTTTTACTATCGATCACGTCAGGCCGGGCGTAAATCGAAGCAGACGAAATTTGTTTTCAGCCTTGCTCTTACTGCTGTTTTTTCTGGATTACCTGTATACCAGCACATGTCAAGCAAAAACGGAGGGTTTCGGATATGCCACAATGCTAACATTTACTAAAAAAAAGTATACTCACGGATGGAATGTGGCCGAACATGTTACTGATTCTGTAGAAGGCAACACCGCGGTGCTACATCATCATTAAATCAAAAAGCAATGTATTGATTATTGGCTTTAATCAGTTAAAGCCCCATGAGTCATGCTAATGCATTATATTCTTTGAACTGCATATGTAAATTTAGGCTATAGAAACGGCGTTGTTCAAAGGTATATCAGATAAAGGCACATAATAAAAGGATCTATTAGGCTATAAATTCAACGTCTTAGTTTTACTAACTGTACAGGTGACGTTTCCTTGAAAATTTTGCTTGGCCGGGTCACTATTGGTTTTGACCACTTACTGGAAGATTACATCACAGCAGCAAGCGCGTGTATGATATATTTGTAACACAAGACTATCGGATCCAATGTTTTCACTAAAATCAACATTATTGTACATCAGTTGCTTCTTTCGGCCGATTGCCGTTCTTCATTACGAAGAGTAGATTGAGCAATACTGTGCAGTATCAGATGGACCAAACAGTAGACCGGGTTAACGGAAAGGGGCTATTACAACTTTGTGAAATCAATATTCGAACAATGCGCTATTGGAGACTTGTTGGAGTGAAATACAACGACATAAGAGCCCAATGTATATAAGTAGTGAGGCTACCCTAGGTGTTGAGCGGTATTTGCGAAGCTAGAGCTTACATCTGCTACACACTAGGTGCTCATCTGATAGAGGACGGGTAGGCTCACTGCGAGATAGAAAACTAGTATGATGGGTTTACACTTTGAATTTAGCACTGGTACAGTGAGAAATTCAGGCGTTTGCTTTTCTCGATGGTCCCTCAACAACCCTGAAACATAATTCCTTTTTGACGGCAGCTTAATATTGGAGGCAACCTGATGGCTATGGGTATGGCTAGATATATGATTTAGCGATATCGGCTCGTCCTGTTGACGAGTGAGGATGTACATTCGAGCGCGTGTAGTCGAGCGCGTGTAATAGCGAGTCCATTGGAGATGTACACTAGCTCGCTAGCTCGCTAGCTCCGATTTCGGATAAAGCGGCGTAAAGCATGGAAAAGGCGCCCTTACCTCGGCTCGGGGACCTGGGTACATCCAAACTGGGAATTTTTTAGCGTCACTTACCCGGAGACATTCTCGATTCGAGCTCAGTGTAAATTAACCTCCGATTGCCGACCATGAAAAGATATAAAAGAAGGCCGTCTCCAAGGCCGTTTCTCTTTCTCTCATGCCTCTGTTCTGTAATCAGATCGGATAAATCTTTCGCCTTTTACTAAAGATTTCCGTGGCTGCGGAACACCAAGGAGGTTATCACAAATTTTTTGTCTCTCAATGGGTTGAACCAATCCGATTGAACTACTATTTTATAAATAAGAAAATGATAAAAAGAATAATTTATTAAAAAGGCTGCTGTTACTTCAAGCCTAGCTGCTCAATGATTCGATCTTTCTGTAATGATGCCGGCTGTGTCTCTAACCGCATGCTAGGCGGCGAATGTTGACGTAGCTTGACGTTGGCCTCCGCAAATACCTTGGCTGTCATTTCATCCATGCCATATGATTTTGAATAAACGACTTCTTTAACACCAATCTGTACAATCTTGATCGCGCATCCTATTTTTTGATGAAAAACACAATCAGCTGTCAGTTTTCTTCTTCCTTTGTCTCTTCACCTAACCTCCGAGAGAGCTTACCAAGGCACGGGCATCTACAGATCATACAGGGAGCCTTTGTTAGGAAACATGCGTTTTTCCCAAGTATCAGTAAAGAGAACTTAAAGAGGTGGGAGACGTACGTATTACAATAGAGCACAACGCCAATTCCAAAGTCCACTCGACTTCTTCCTGCTTCCAAAAGAGCATTCTCTTCGGCGTGCATGCATAAACATCGATCCAAACCGGTGCCACAGGGTGCATTAGCATTACAGCGACCACATCCTCCTTCGTTGCAGTTGCGCAATCCACGCGGTGTGCCGTTGTATCCCGTGGCAATGATACGAGAGTCCTTAACAAGAATGCAGCCAACGCGACGTTTCATACAGTTCGATCGCCGTGCAGCAAGATCGGAAAGATGCATAAAGTAGGTGTCCCATGACGGCCGTATTCGCTCTGGGTCCGTCAAGTCGAGTGTATCCAAAGACGCCATGAAATCGCACTTTTGAGCATATACGTTTGTGATGGTAATGTCGGACGACGATATAATACGATGTAGCGGTAACTTTTGCAGCTGGGATAATGGCAAAGCTTGTTCCGAGGTGTTATACATGGCTTGATCGTCGTCTTGTATAAATTGCTCCAACGTACGTTTTGGAATGCTATCGCTGGCGGCGCACCTAGTTTACTCCTGCATCAACATTTGCCATGTCTTCACGAGGTAACGATATACTTCAGCAGCAAACAAACCTTTCTATGAAGCGTTGGTACCGCATCGATAATGGTGCCTCGACGGAAACAAGCAAGAAAAATGGGCGCTTACTGTATTAGACACATGAAAAAGGGGTGCGCGAATACCATTACCATTAATGACCTGGATATATACACTTAAAAATTTTACTACCCCCACGACAAATAGGAACTCACTTTAATAAACTCAGGTTTTGACCGTCAATATCGCAGGTAACAAAGTTTTCTCTCCATCGATCAGTTACGTAATTGTGCATTTCTTCCACACTGGAGAACTCGAGTGCAGTTTGACATACAGTCCGATCTAATTCAACGCTGTTGCGCAAGCTTAGGATCTGGAAGCCATGTCTTTGAACGAGGTACTCGGCGACCGAATGCTTTCCACTGCATTGTGTTCCTACAACGCCAATAAACATAGTTTTAAATAGAGAGTTTTTTTTTTGTGTATAGAATGAAGAGCGGTATGTGTGTATGTCCGTGTGTGTTCAACCCTGAACAGAAGGAACAACAACAACAAAAATCTAAACGACGCAGCTCAACACCACGCATTCGGGATTTGTCTTATCTGTTCCTTCAGGTACGTCGCGTGCCTTAAAAGGGACGGTCGAACATTCATCCTTTTGCAGATGCGGACAGTAACCAAGATCAATTTTATGTACAGAGTGCCTATCGCTTATATGAAACCAATGTCAAATTCGGCAAGCTTACGTGGCTGCAGCAGTATGATTGTTCATGAGACAGTGTATGTACCATACCGCGCTGTATGTAGCTAAAGAGCTTTGAGTTTGTCCAATTATGATCCAAGTCAATGACTGTATGCATAAAAACATTTTTATAGCTGTCTTGTTAGCTTTTTGTAAGTACAGTTGCTTAGGCCAAAGGCATGATGCTTTGTGCCTTCTGCACCAATAGTTAATAACTACAGACCAAAGTGTCGCCTCGAATATGCTGTGAAGACAGCAACGAGAACATGTTACAGTACTCATAAATGACCGGAGTAAGTCTTGGGTTCGTAGAACAAACAAAAGCCAAAGTAGGATGACCCTACAGTTATTTATGGATCTAGTAGAAATTGGGAAACGAGAAAAAGTTTCAAGTTTCTAATGCCACGAGAATTCGACCACAAAACATCCACGTTCGACAAGAGATACTTATAGCTGAGCGAATACACTGTGGGGTTGAAAGAAGATAGTCCGTTTTACCATATATTTTCTGAAAAATCTATTTTGCCGGTCAGTATGTATGATTGCAGCACACGCCTTAGCAGTACAGATTACACAAGTTTATATATACATTTGCTTGCTGAGGCTGTGTGCTCTGTGCTGGTGTGCGAGAGAAAAAGCATCATGGGTAATTGAGAAAGCGGGAGAATATCACTCGTAATGAAAAAAAAAACTTCCCGCTGCAGCTCGTGTACAACCTGGTACCATTTTTTTTCCTTTGTGGGTTTTACGTACAATTAAGAAGAAAGTCAGGTAGTGTCCATTTCACTATTCTGCACTATTGCGACAGCTTGTCCACACACAGACCTTAGCAAGGCAAGTATTATGTGCTCCCTTTGTCATTCGCAAGGAAAGTAGAAGGGATCTATAAAAAGTAACGTAACGATATGGGCAATGAAATCAAGTTTATTGCCATAATCAGTGCGATGGCAATGTCAAATATGATTGCAAGTCAGATGGTGTCACCACGGTACATGGCTCAAAAGCAAACCTTGTACCTCTCTCGCCCTCTCTCTCTTTCGCTCGTTTTTGAAATCTCTTCTTATATCCGCATACCGTACAATGTACTTTTGAAATACTCTACTGCTTGCATACCCAAACTCTTCGTTTTTTTTTTTCGATCTATCACAAATTACTACTCTGTAAGGAAAATACGCTTCAACGAACGACACATACTACCTTGACAGGATAACAGAGACGGGCCCTCGCACAAGAAAAATACTAATAATTCACACACAAAATAACAAGTATGGGTGCTGTTTGCTGCTCACAAGCGGGCCTCGATCTTGATGGCGAAGGTATAAACTCACTTGTTTTTAAAGGAGAAGCAAAGAGAGTGTAGTGTGTTGACTTTAGTTATTTTGTATAAAGTCGACCTTTCTCACTTTACGTTACTGCGTTCGGTCGGAAAGGGTGCATTCGGCAAAGTTCGAGTCATTCAACACAAAGGCACCAAGAAGCTGTATGCTCTCAAGTACATAAACAAGGCTAAATGTATACAAATGCGAGCCGTCGAAAACATCATTTCCGAACGACGCATTTTGGAACAGGTCTCCCATGGGCTAATTGTCAACCTCCGCTACGCATTTCAAGACGACGATAACTTATTTATGATATTGGATTTGATGCTTGGCGGTGACTTGCGTTTCCATCTCGATCGACTTGGTGTCATGCCCGAGTCTTATGTCCAGTTCTATGCAGCCGAAGTGGCGTTGAGTTTAAGACACTTGCATAATAATAAAGTGATACACAGGTATGCAGCAGCAACAGAGTGTGAAGGGAAACGAGTCAGGGGTTGGGGGAGGAGATTCGCAGGCTTAGCTGATGATCTAATGATGCACACATAAAACGCAGGGATATCAAACCAGATAATATCCTTTTGGACGACCAGGGACACGCACACTTGACCGACTTTAACATTGCCGTCCAGTTTTCTGGATCAAAACCGCTGACTTCGATTGCCGGGTCGATGGCTTATATGGCTCCAGAGGTATTGGCAAAACGGGGCTACGGCTCTTCTGTCGACTGGTGGTCGCTTGGTGTCGTTTGCTTCGAGTTGATGTTCGGCAAGGTACCTTTTTATATTTATTTTATTTATTCAAAAACAAATGTGGAGAGCAATTTACTTATTGCAACCCTCTTCCCACACACACACACACACACACACTCTCTCTCTCTCTCTCTCTGTCTCTCTCTCGCCTTTCCTTATATTTCTAATAGCGCCCGTTTCGTGCCAAGACCAACGACGCACTCCAGCATGCAATTATGCACGAGCCACTGTGCTTTCCCGAAAATAGTCATGTTTCATCTGATGCCATTGACTTCGTCAAAGGGCTCCTGACAAGAGACATCAACCGCCGCCTGGGTGTCAAAGATAAGGGCTTCAGCCAACTCGTCAGTCATCCTTGGCTTCGAAATATCCAGTGGGAATTACTGGAAAGCAAACAGGCCTGCCCTCCATTTATACCCGATGTAAGTAGTACTATTTGTTTCCGAGAACAACGACTAAAAAGACATTTAGAACGAACTAATGCGAATATGTGCAGAGTAAACGTGCCAACTTTGATCCCACCCACGAACTAGAAGAAATTCTGCTAGAAGACAACCCACTGATTGTTCGAAAGCGTAATCCGAAACGTAGTGCTGCGTCGCACGCCAACACGTCCTTAAGAAGCCAGTCCATCAACGATCTGGCAGAGTCGTCTCCCGAGCGCCAGATCATGGAAGAGAAATTTATCGTCTATGATCATACAAAACCTGAAGAAAACGAATGGCGCAAAAGGGAAATGGAGCAGCGCCGCTGGGCACAAAAGATGACGAAAACAAATCAGGAGCACCACCAGCACCAGCAGCATCATAGCCATCGGCAAAGTGGTGGCCGCAATAGCAGTGACAGCGAAAAACCGCAACAGTTTGCAGCACAATCAGCACACCAGCAGCCTCCGCCCCGTCATTCAAGTGCCAAAGTAGGTGGCACATACAAGACGAGTGTCATGGACTATGTCAGCCAAAAGCCTGCGACCCCGCTTTCGGATGGTGACCTGGTTAAAATGGAGGAGCTTGCTCGAATGGCACGAGCAGGCGTTGGCAAAGAACGAGGCACGGACTGGCGACCTCCATCAGGTATTCTGCCTCCTTCATCTTATGCAGAACCACCGTATGATGAGTATATGGCTCGAGCGGCAGCCGGATCCGAGCAATTGGATCACTATCATCGTCACCGGCGGCGATCATCAGATGAAAGCTATCCGACATCGGCATCACCAGAGACAAGTGAACGACCTCTTGTTGGAACTGCTTCATCATCTTTTGTATCATTGGAGCAAATACAGCAACAACCGCAGCAACAGCAGCGGATGCATCAACGTCAACAGCAGCCACAGCACCAGCAGCAATTACAACAACCAGCACCAATAACTTCATTACCTCCTACGCCATCCGATCCACCATTCTCAAGCATGACGCCTACTCCTCCTCTATCACAAAGTGGCGAAGATGATTACTCAACCACATACTACAATAGATCCTATCCCTCTTCTTCTTCCCAACCATCAACCAACAAGCAGCCGTCAAGTCGTCCCATGTCACCCAGTTCGTCTTCCAAACCTTTATCATCAGTATCGTCATTATCACTTCGACAACAATACCCTCCAACCGTAGACCAGATCCCACCTCCACTAGCTCCGCCTACTTCTTTGCCACCTCCAGTTCCTAGTATGTTACCACCGCCACCAGCTGCAGCTGTTGCGTCGCCTTTGCATCACCGTCGACCACCGCCTCCATAAAAAAAGAAGATTCTCTATACATTTTACTGCTATACCTTTTTGCTTTGTAATGTTTCTTTTACTTGTTGTTAGCCACCATATATTACCAACCTTGTTATTTCGTGATAATATTGTATTACTGCCCTGTCTTTATTATTTTTCTCTTTCTTTTCCAAGCAAACAAACATGTTGTTTTTTTATTATTATTCTACGTCAAATAGTTTGTTTCCAAAATGTTTATGTGCGTACGATGTTGAAGCAATGTAGTTCGCCGAGTGAATGGGTGTCATCCGAGCTTGCTTGCATATATACCGTTCCTATTGGGCACGTATAATTTGGTAAACAGAACGTATCAGAAAAGATTGGCATACATAAGCAAACCCATCCCAGTTCCTCCCTCCTTCCACACGGAACCCGTGTCTTTCTATGAAAGTAAGTTGCTAAGAAATATCAATTCGTTTTTATGGAATCCAACAGCCAGAAATATAGCTGCTTTCCCGTCAATTTTACATATTTCATGTATATATATATCAGTACAATTAGAAAATGATTAACTAGTTGACTTTTTTAGACTGGATCGGCCTATCCGTCGCGTAAATGTGTTGGATCGGGTGATTGTGCTTTGACTTGTCCGCAATTCCTCTGTGCGAACATTGGTTGACGAAGTGGACCGACCACGCATCACACTAGATACAAGGTTTGGGGGCTTAATAAAACGAGACGGTGATGGCGAGGGCTGTTCGTTATCAGATTGCGGTAGTTCTTGTTGCTGTCGCCGTTGCTGTTTTTGTTGCAGTTGATCATGAGCTATTACAAAAAAGGTTCTAATCAGTTTTTCTCATTTGTGGTTTATTGAAAAGCTTCACGCTTACCTTTAAATTCATCGTCCTTATTTCCACTGCTACGGCGCCCGCGCCGCGTGAATCCAGCCGTGAGATCCCGCAACATGTTGGAACGCGAAGGTGTTGGCATTGGAGGAAGTTGGGGAGGTGGGCTGGGCACATCCAACGATGGCCGACTTCGCCAAGGGTTGGCTGCCTTTTTGGCAAAGCTGCTGTTTGCTGCACCAGTAGATCTTGGTCGTTCACTCTTGTAACTTCCTGCACCAGTTCTTGTGGTAGGAATATGATCTGCCAACGAAACCATATTCTTCAGCATCCCTGCACGAGCCTTATTGTTTGGAATAGCAAATTTGTCGGATTTGAGGGCTGCATTTTCGCCATTGACCACTACATTGATTTTAATTTGATAGGGTAAGCTATTGAGTTGAATAACAGATATATATACGGCAAAGCAAAGTTTAGTTATGGCTATAGCTTACTTTTCAACAGAACAAAGTCGCGGAGCTGGTCACTGGTAAGTTGAGCAGCTTTTGGAATAACAGGACCAAAGCCATCAACGTTGGCATGACGGATAACTTCGACGTGCCACTGCTCGCTTCCTTCAGCATCATGGACGAGACGAACAACGACAAAGACGTGTAGGAACTGAGATCGGATAGCATTTACATCAAACTTGCCGTTGCCTTCAACAAAAACAAGACACACAATATCTACAAGAAAAACAGTCGTTAGTTATGCTTTCTTCTCTTGTTCTCCAGGATAGTTCCGGACCACATATTATGATATCCACATACCATTGCCGATATGTCGTTTACGGTGAACTTGTTGTCTATCATGTTCTCGCCATGGCATGAGTGCTGCAACGTGTAGCATGATCTCATGGTTGTGCCAACGAGACACGTAAGAGAACTCGCCTGTTTCGCCGGCTATTGAAATATAGCATGGATATGGGGAAATAGGAGATGGGAAGCATTCCATTTAGTTTGAATTCAAAGAAATTTTTCAAGGAGTGAGATATACACGCATAATTTTTACTGAGGTCACGAGCACTTACATTTCGTGTCCAATCCAGCTGCATAACCCGTGTGTCCCTTGAGCTCGATACGTTTACCGATTAAATCCAAAAGTCGCTCAAATCCAGGCGACATATCCTTGTTGCTGAGCCATTCTTCCTCGTTTGTTTGGTCCTCCTTGACATTTAAAACACCAAACTTATAATGTTTTGGAACCTAGTAAGTGAATATTGGTACGACAGAAACGGTTAAGGACAGCTAAATTTGCATATATTTTTAAGGGCGCAGACCCATTTCATCAAATGACGTGCATAATGCATACGCTTTGGCTATATGCTTGAAAACTTACGACCAATTCATCAAAACGTAAAAGCTCTTTTTCCAGACCTGCCAGAATACTTGCTTCAGCCGAAAGCTCTTTAAAAGATTGCAATTCAAGTTCTGGGCATGCCGCAGCTATAGCGTGCCTGTAGTAGAGCAAATCATGATCACCTGCAACGATCTTGAGACGCTCGGCATCGACAAAGTGATGACCCACATGCTGGATAAATATGTTTGTGGTCAATACATTCGATATGTAAACCAGCAATTACATTGACATATATCTGTTAATTAGGGCGCCCTCACCTTTTTGATATTGGATCGGATGATCACGCGACAGGCGTCTGACTGCTGAAAATCCTTGACGACAGACACAATAACTGTTTCATCGTCTGTGGCACGTAGAAAGGTGGTGTACGGCTTGCCCACGAAATGTCTTCGAAACCAACCAAACGAACGATCCATGTGGTCCGGCCATATTTTCGTATAATCTGGCATGGGCGAATATTTCGTTGCAAGGACACGATGAGTCGTCTCAAGTTTGAATTGGTCTGTCGTATCAATGACAGCAAGGGTATGATCGGTATTGTTGCTGTTGTCGCTGCAACATATGCTGGTTGTTATGGCATTGCAAATCATTTCAATATCACGCAGCTATATCAAATCATCCGTTAGTAATTAATGAGCCTCATAATCCAGCCTAATAAAGTCTCCAAAAAACATGACAAAGCATACCACTTGTTGAGCGTTGCCTACTGTCCCGTCCTGTGGATGTTGCTGCTGGAGTTCCAGGATCCTGCGTCGGAATAAGCCCTTGTACGCATTCGTTTGCACGAGAACATACTCGATACTTTCAAGTATGGCGTCAATATGTTTCCACACATGGTCTGAATTTACATCCAGTTTGGCACAGTAGCCTCCTATCCATGTACAGCATTCATGAACAGTGACAACACGGTTTTCCTGCTGTTGTTGAGCATGGCAGCGGCTATGTTTCTTGGCGATCAACCGGTCTAAAAGTAAACTACTACTTGAGGCTGTTGATGGAGCCGATGATCCTGATGACGCGGAATGGGCCGAAAGTGGTGGTGATCCCCGGCGTGGCAATGGGGGTGCAATGGGTAGAGACTTTGATAGAAGCGAGGAGCCGTTGTTGCTGCTCGTAGAAGTGATCAGGTCACTTGTGTTGTTTGCAGCAGGAGCTTGTTCGGTTGGTGTAACGCTAGGTCGCCTGCGACGCAAAGAGATGGATCGTTTCGGGGTATGTTGTTTGTCGTCAGTACTACGTTTAAATGATCGAATGCCAAAGCCAATATTACTTGTTGCTGACGATGTTGATGAAGAAGACGAAGAGGACAAAGGTGGCTGCTCAGCAGTTGTATGTTGACGGCGAGGATGGTGCTGAGTTGAGGAGGGTGGGATATCGGGTGGTGGTGATTGCTGTTGCCAGAAACGGGGTAAGCGTCGTTTTGGTGGTGAAGAAGAAGTGGGTTGGGTAATCAGCGGAGTCGTAGCTGTAGATGATGGGACTAATTTTGTACCCATCAAAGGAGACAGTGCGGGTTCCTTTGATGGAACGAGGGGCGGTGGTGGGGATGATGATGATGATCGTATGAGAGGCATACTACTAGAGGACGAAGTGGTCGTTGACGACATTGTTGGGTCGTGTTGAGGTTCGATCATCGATTGTGTTTTGCAGAGGCCGAGGGCATATCCTCGCGAGATATCATAGAGGTTAAGAGTGCAAACGAATGTAAGAAGAAGAAGAAGAAGCGCAAAAAATGTTTTCGTGTGCTTGAAGAAGAGGAAAAGAAAATGAGGGAGAAGAAAAAGAAGTAATAAAAAAAAGAGCGCCATATTAAAATATTAAAATTATGTGTGTGATTGTGTGTTTCGCCGGGCAATCGTACATGTGCTATTCTGTGCCCCCAAAGTAGTACAGATCAACCGGGTTCATGTCAGGAATCCTTTTCTTTTTCTGGGTTACTTTTCAGGTTAGTATGCTATATCTCCAACGTGTCGTTCTCGTTCAGCCACACAGCTCACGTATACTGTACATACACCGAGCTTTTTTTCCCTTTCTCCGTTCGAGATCTGCAAGGCTAAATAAGCAATGCATTCTGTTGTCTTCGGGCAGCTTCTTTGCGGCGCCCTGCATCTTCCAACGGCTGACTTCGGGACACGTACATCGGCCTGTGCTGCATTCAGTTAGCTCTCTCTTTCTCATATGTGCTTAATGCTTCACGACAGCGATTCGCCCCCTTGCGAAGTGATAAAAGATATGTAACAGTTCGAGAATAATCGCTCGTTCTCTGTAACCTGTAACAGCCAATAGAAGTAATCCCCGCAGCAGGCTCTATTTATTAAACTGAACCACACAAGATCGCCTGTACCTTTAGTTTCCTAACTATATCCAGGAGCAGGTGACTGTTTTGACCATGTCAAATTATTGGGTGTCGATACGTGTATTTGACAGCATGAACGCTTCGTGAGCGTCAGTATGGTAGCTCAACCCAGAAACGTCGAACGTTTCCAACTTCTGCACACGTTCGCGACGAATCTCATCAGTCATCGACATGCAAAAAACAAGGGCACACTGCTTAAATTCTTGAAAAGTTGTGATCCTTTCTTTTCAAACATCAACTTTGAGCAGTAAAAGCAAAAGAACGTTGGTATATTGAAGGGATAAAAACCCAATTGTCAGCCTCATTTTCATTCCACCGCACATGTAGATCGTTTGCCATCCCAACACATAGATCGTATGTCATACGTTTTAAAGCTGTAAATTTGCTGCACAATATGCTTCAAAGGTGCTCTTTTCACTCCTTAATAGCACAATTGCATCATTTTGGGCTGACTATGAACGTTCCATATTTAACGAATAAAGAATTATTAGTACGTGATCCAACATTGATATTTGTTGAAGCAGGTGCAGGCGGCCAGGCCAACAACCTTGGCTTACCATCGCTATGTTTACTGTATAAATCTCGACTACGCTTGCGCCACTCCCGTCGGCCCCGGCAAGGTATCATAAAAAGACCTGCGGCATCATTATATTCTTGGCACACCTCTTGAGGAGGACAAACATATTAGGTGAATTTCGGAGGGGAAGCGATCGATCCAAATGATCGTCTATTTCTTAGTTATGGGCTTCACACAGGCGGTGTGTTGTGATCCTTTCCACTGAAAATAGGGTCATGTTTATGCGAATTTGTTCAAACTTCATTATTTATGACAACTGTAGCGATCATGATAGTAAAGCTAACTGCTGTTGCCCGTTGTTCATATTTTGAACACTGTACAACTGATAACACGAAATTGTTTTATTTCTTTAACCAACACACTCAGATCAATTTCGGTCAACATTGACAATGTGAAATTGTATGTACAACTTCAAAAATGATGAAAGTTCTTGCTATCAGATACAGTGGTTGAAAAGTAAGATTACATCATACAGCAATATAATCTCCATGAAGGTCAAAAAATACTCACCTAGTAGGTTCCAGGTTTTTTCTTCATTCTTTGACCACCAGGATGTGCGCTTCAAATGCTTTCGTTATATATGAATGCATGGCACGCATATGCAATAAATTACAAGATTTATTGAAGCAGCAAGGGTACTGAAGTGATATACATAAACCAAACACGAAAAGAGTGGCTTACTTCTTGATCATTTTGGCAATTCTTGAACTGTTCGAAAAAAAGTAAACTTACTATGACCAACCATTAGCTGAACTGGACCTTATAGAATTTATTGCAAATGCAAACACACTTGCCAATATGTTGTAGTACACACCAAATGGTATGACGGTAGCCAATGCATTCGCCACTTAACATCCGGTGCCGATTCTTCGAGGAGGTCGCTAGGTATAGCACCGTGTCCACAGCGGGAGGAGTGCTCGCCGTCCCGTTTCTTGTCGATTGCCTTGGCGACTGGGTTATCTGCTGGGTCCTGCCCGTTCCGTAGCTTTATATACTCCTGCTGGTGGAGGGGATTTGTTGCTGTCAATCGTCGCCATAGGGAGTTGCTTCGTTTCCCATTGTTCCAAGTATGGTAAGTTCCACTGCACGGGCCATAGTGAGCACCGGTTGCGACAGCAGTCGCGTGACGAACTTGAGTTGCAATGCGCGGGCACGTATCTGCATTGAGGGCAGATCGGCATATACGTAGGTATCATGGTTGGGAACTTGGTCGATTTGCTGCGGCTAAGTGTCATTTTGATACATCCGATCTGAGCTTTATGCAGCTTTTCTAGCTGGCTGGCGAAAAGTTACTAACTGGTAGTTGGATGGCCAGTAGAATGGGGACACACTAAGAACTATAAATATATTTCCACAAAACGTATCGTACATCGTCTCTGACATAAAAACAACAACGTAGTGTTGATAGGATAACTTGTTCAGCGTTAAATCTAAGCAGGATTGTTTATCCTATAACCTGCAAATTCTCAACTTTTTAAAATCTCGAAAAAGCTCGGCTGTAAAAACCGGGGATCGACTGCACAGAAGATGATGTCCTCCTTTTTGCCCTCTCTCCCACACACTCAGTTGATAAGAAATGTCACAGCTAGGTCTTTACGTAAACTGATGAGCGAAATATCCACTGAAATCATTACAAAAGACAATGCTAAGTTTCACCATCATTTTTAGTTTTTTACACTAACTTTGTAAAAAAAAGGTAAGCTGTAGATCATGTAGCGTCAATGTCATTTTTGATCTAACAGTGAGAACACCCTTAGCTGCGTACGGGCTACTATATAGTTCTTTTTTAAAAAAATGTCATTGAATATACGACGATGGCATCTTTAATTCCAGCACTGGATGAATGTGGATGCTGATTCACTGGTAATTTCTCCTTTGTCGTTCATTTGTCACAGTAACTCTCGAAGGAACAAAAGAGTGATGGGTACTGTAAACGAGAAAATATAAGTCGGATCTGATCGTTTCAATGAAATCTACTGGCGCACAAGAAAATTTGAGATGAGCCGAGCCATTACCAGTTGTTTGGACTCGCCATACGAATAAGATACCACGAACCGCTCATGGCGAGAAAAATAACTGTTGCTCTGTCCACCTTGCTGCTTGTCGCTTCGTTGTCAAGGAGAAAGCAACATTAACAACAAAGCACATATTGAAGGGCGGTTTGATGGCAGCACTTCTGCCGAGTTAATTGATTGGCGGCTACTGCCTACCGCAGAGCTCTCCTATCTTTTAGGAAGCCAGTACTCAATAGTTCCCAAACCACGGCAGCCCCCATCTGCACTGTGTTCCACTGAGCATTGGGAACAATGGTTTTCAATAGCGACCACAAGGGTAGTAGCGTCATTATAGGCAGCGAAAAAATACACGTATATAATTTGTCTTTTCTGTCTGTCTGTGATTAATACTGGTATGAATTATGGCTTCTTCTGTAGTAACCAACTTGTTGCGATTGTAAACAGCAGCTGCAGATGATTTTTTGTATATATCAGGTCAATATAGCTGTTTGTCACATAGAGCTTAAGCAACATAATTTATGCAAAATCAATGGTAGACAGAATCTACTCTTACGTTACTAGGGATTAACTGTTTAGGTCTATCATCATTGAATGGGTATCGATGAACGAACAATAAATTAAATAGATCGTTTAAAATGAAAACTTTAATATTGTTGTACTCTTACAAGAAGAGGGGAAATCCAGAGCAAAGCCAATAATTATAAAGAGCCGCCAAGGAGATGTCACGTTTCTTAAAAGCTAATCTTATCATATAACAAAGGGAGAATTGTATATGACGATATATGATGGATAACTATTGTTAATTTGTTACTCTGATCCTATGTATAACGAATGACATTAGGATCTTTTTCATTGCTATACAAAATGCCGGAAGGTAAGTCCGAGGCAGTCCCCTTCTGAAGAAGATTCTTTTCCGAAAATAGGGCACTTTCAGGTTCGTCGACACCAGCGTAAAGAGGAATACTAACAAAGTCCTCAGCATGGTACCGTACGGAATATTTTTGTCCTACAAATGCGTTGTAGCGGTCGTCAAACTCAATCACAATGGCCTAGAAATATAATAATAGTTAAAAACATGAGCAGCTGGCTTGTTGGGCTCGGTCTAATTTCTCAAAAATTCGTTGTATCTTTATGATAACACCAAATTAAGGTACTTGCATAAAGTGGTTTCGAGCAAAATGCCAAGACGCTGTTATTAGATTCGTAATTGTTTGATGTGATATCGGCACCGTTTTTGCTGAATCGATAATTGATGCCGCGAATGTTTTCTGTTGCGTTGATCGTACTGCAAGTATCTAAAACAGATTGTTCAAACTTTGCATAAAATGAAGCAAGAGAACGTGTATGATGTTGAAAACGTTGAATAAGGGCAGCATGTGAGGTGTGTATATTTTTAGCTTCTATTTATAGCATGAATAATACTCTTTATCCATCATCTTGCTACTACCACAAGTGTACCTTGTAGCGGATATGTCGGTGTCGCCAAAGAAATACAGCTGTTGCTATGAGCATAAGAATAGGAATAGCGAATAGGACATAAACGAAGTCGAGGCTGATCCAAACTGTATAGGTAGCCAAAGCAATCAGTATCCATACTGTCCATAGGATGCCGAGCCAAACAATTTTGTTGCCAGGAGGTGGTTGGTGGGCTACCGAGTTGTTGATCGTAGTAATCGTAGACTGAAAGTCTTGCAGGGTAAGCTATCATAATTTTGCGATGTTGCTGCCATTGTCAGTCTCTCATTCTTAGCAGCATGTTAGAGAGGTAATACGATGACGGGGAAACCCACATAGCCATGTAGTTCGAACGTATATTGGTCGTCGAACTTTTTGTTCATCAAAGGAAGGCGAATTGATTTCATCGTTGCTCTTTTTAAAGGATCGAAATGGGGGTATAAGAGTGAAAAAGGGTTGTCGATGTGTTCGTATCGGTTTTGAGAAAGAGATATAAATGAATGGGAAGGGTACCAAGTTTGGTAATGAGAAGTTAAAAGAGATGGTTCGTGAAAGAAGTAAAAGAAAGAAACCAGCCGTATATCACTTTTTTAACGAAGCGAGATAGACGAATTGACCGTCTGCGACAGAAAGGAGGCGTGTGAGAGCGCAAAAGGGATTGAGGACCATTAAGAGTAATGCTGATAATGCTGGGGAAATAAATTAAGGGGAGCCATATTGATGATGAAGAACATAGAATAAAGGGGTTCTGTGTGTAAAAGGGCCGCCAGATAGTCGACAAAGCTTCAAGGTGAATGAAAAATCAAACTATACATAGGGCTTTAGCTCCAATATGTATCATGGTAGTAGTTGAGTATATAAAGTAACGTAGCCCATGGCATTAGCATGTGCACGGTCTATCCAAACTTTCTATAATCTGGGTTCATTTTCTGTACTTCATGGAGGATAGATAAGAAGAAATATATTTCAGAGATAACAAAGAAAAGAGCCGGCAGGTCCAGTCCCCTTAAGCGTCGATCATTATTAGGACCTGCATTCATGAAATGTTATGCTTACGCGATAACAGTTTTCAGTAATGCATAGTTTTTAAGCAGCAGACTTTACTGTCCCCACGGTCCATGTAAAAATATGACATGGTTCGAATTATTCTTTTAATGCAGCACGTCTATGTACAAACGTGTGAGACACGGAAAAACATGCTCAATTCTTTTTCGAAAGTACTCGGTCCAGATTGAATGCAGCTATATAGAGTTTGGGGAAGAAAAGAGCACAGAGCTTAGCAACAACACACGAATATATTAAAGCTTTATTACTGCATAGGTTTATAGCGAAACTTACCACTGATAAACGACAAATGTGAAAAGGCTTGGGGTGTATTACCAAGCATTTCTCCTGAGCGGGCGATTTCCTCAGAGAATAGTCCAAGATGGTTTCCGTACGACACCATTTCCTCAAACATGACCACCGCCCGGTTCAAAAGCTTCCTATCATACATTCCTGCTCGCGTCAACGCCTCTACCAACCAGAATGTGCACATAGAGAATGCACCCTCCAGACCGCCAACACCATCGTCGGTGGTCAAGTAATTGTAACGGAACACCAAATTATTGGCAACCAATCCACCTAAATTATTCGGAAGAACGGCGTTTTAGAGCTGTTAAATGGAATGTAGAACAATAGTAATGGCTCTTATTTCACCTTTTTCAGGAGGCAACAATATCTTTCTTATTGTCGACAGCATTCGCGGATCATTAGGTGCCACAAAAAATACTAAAGGCATAATCAGCACGCTTGAATCCAACGCTTCGGGTGACTCAATGCCTTGGGTGAAGACTTGCAATTGTGGGTTCCAGCACTTTTCCATGATCTCCTCATATATTTCATCCCGTACATTGAGCCAACGGTCTCGTTCTCGACATGGAAACATGCGCTTTTCCGATAGACGTAAGCCTACGACATGGCTTGAGCTTTAGTATCTTCTTACTGATCACAGGTTTACTTTCTATGATATTATTGCATGACTACCTCTATCGATGGCAACCCAGCACATAACACGAGAGTAGGTAAAATTCTGTTTTTGCCCACGTACTTCCCTAATAGTACGCGATGCAGTTATGGATGATTCTTAGTATTGTTACTTCACGGAGAGTGGCTGTAAAAAGGTTAAAAAAGACTAACCAAATCGACATGTCAGGCTGGTTGTAATGGTCGCACACGTAATTTACCAGTTTTCGGATGGAGCGCCACATGTCGTACGAGACAGGTTGTCCATACTTGTTGTAAAGGTATACGCCGTCCAGTAATTCGCCATAGATGTCAAGTTGAAGATGATCGTAGGCGCCATTTCCAACACGGACGGGACGAGAACCGTGATATCCATCCAGATGATCCAATTCAAATTCGTCCAACTCTTTCACGCCATCGATGCTAGAATTGACGCGCGACCATATTAAATAGACCCTTTTTTCAAATAGCACTGACATAATAGCTTACCTGTACATGATGTTCAAAGAGCCGTCAGGATTCTATAACGATAATCCGATGGGGAAATGTTAGATTGTACATATCACCATCCTAGCCAGTAACTTCTCATCACATATTACCAAGTCATTGCATCGATCGGATATATACTGCATATAGCGCTGTGCCTCTTCTGTCAACCCCAATCGAAGAAAAGCGTATATCGTAAACGAGCTGTCTCTTATCCATACAAATCGGTAATCCCAGTTCCTTGAACCACCTATCGCTTCAGGAAGACTAAACGTAGGAGCAGCGACAACAGCGCCCGTCTGTTGGAAACAAACTCTTTTATTAGCCGTATGCATACATTGATATTCCAAATGCGGTGTCTCTTTTTGTCAAACCTACCGGCTCATATGTAAGAAGTTTTAGAGTGAGTGCGCTGCGCATAACGCTTTCTCGCCACCGGCCTCTGTAAGTGCTTTGGTTGACCCATGTTTGCCAATACCTCGCAGTTTGCCTTAACAATGCATCAACCAAACTTGCTGTGAGTGGAGGATCTTTGGCCTTACGCTCTTTGGCCTGCATATGGTTTTCATTTTCGGGTACTTTGATCTGTGGGATCTCGCGAAAGATAAAAGTAACTTGCTGCGTTTCCTGGAGCTCGAATTCAGCCGTAACGCCCGGGCCTTGTAAACCGATGTTTACTGCCTTCTCATCCACTTTTAAATTCACAGCTGGGCAAGCAAAATCTCCGCACTTGACTAAATAACGCAAATCCACGTTCATTGTACTCGATTTGAATATTGCGCGACCGCTGCCGACATAATAAGAAATGTCGTCTTCAGGATAAAGTTTAGGCGCATTCGCTTCGTCATTGCCGTTCGTCTGTCCGCACGATACCAATTCCACTGTATGTTCGTCACGTGCATAGTTGAACGCGGGATAACACTCCATATCAAATGACACTGTACCACGGATGACCTCCACCACACGAATAATCCAAGGCAATAATGGCTTCGTTCCATGCCGTTGCGACTGTTCAGGCAAATGCATGTAATCGGTGATCTGGCCCACGCCTTCGTCGGACAAGAAGCGTGTCGTCAGTATATTGCCATTGGGAAGATATTGCTGCTTGTTGCTCGTATGCTGTCGTGGAGAAATAGAAAAATGCCCGCCTTTGTCCTTGTCAAGCATTCGACAAAAGATAGAAGGACTATCAAATTTAGGATAACAGCAGAAATCGATCGATCCGTCAGTGCCACACATGGCAATAGTACGCATGTTCCCGATAATGCCATAGTTCTCGATAGGAAGATAGCCACGCGTTCGTACGTTGCAGCGCGTGTTTTCCGTATCCGAATTGGACAGTCGTCGGCTTGTATTCGATGGCCGTCGGTTGGAGGGTTGCGCCGGGTTAATGGATTGTCGTCTTGTGTCGGCGACATATCGGAGCCCTTCCGGCAAGTCTGCTGGCGGCTCTAGTCGTGCTTCGATTTCAGAATCAAGTTGGAGCCCAAAAGATTTGTCATTGTGATCGTCGACATTCATGTTTGAGAACTTGCGTTAAAAGAAAGAGTAATTGAAGAATCAATGAGCAAAGTTGAGGGGTTTACTGCTGTACATCACGGAAAGAACTGGGGTACTTCTGTAGCAATGAAACCCAAGCAATGGGACAGTGCATAACGATCCATTTCGTTTGCCGACATATTCACGTAAAGTGGCAAGCTCTCAAAACTGAAGTAGTTAAGAGAAATGGCGAGCCGCGCATGTGCGGGCTTGTTGTAGGTTAAACGTGTAAACGTGGCAAAGAGTTCATGTAGCTGTATTGGAGCCGAGGTAGTAGGCGATCGCTATCCAAATAATATCACTAAAGGTGGTTCAGAGCTTAAAACGGGCAAATTTATTCAAGTGAAAAAACAATAAACAATAAAGATAAGGAAAACTTATGATATTAAACTCTACATTGGTAAACACTGATATTAGCAGTTTAGTTATAGTAGAATTGTGCATGTACACAGTATCAAAATGAGTAGCGTCTAGTGCGAAGGGGATTAATTTCACCAGGTGTACCGAAAGCGATATGACCAGTTGATCTTGTTTCGCCAAACACCACATCGACCTTTTGCGCCCTTTCGAAAAGCTCTTTCTGGCCAGCATGCGAAATACCCCTGAGCTTTTCACGAACAGCCGGTGTCAGGCCAGTCACCAGAAGAGCCACCTGTGAATTGCCTCTGGAAATGCCATTTGTTTGATGTAAGCTGATTACCCATAAGACGGTCCACCATCCGAGTGGCAATAGCAGTGATAAGGAGAGTCCATAAAATGCCGCAGGATTCAGCTGATAAAAGGATCCCGTATTGTAGCACTGAGTACCCTTGGTGCCGAATATTGGATTGATGGGCAGCCCATAGACGGCGGAAAGATCGACATTGTGCAATGCGTTTGCAAAAAACTCTGCTGGTGTATTCCCGTGAGGTATTCCATAGTAAAGCCAATTTTCGACGATTTCTTGAAACTCATCCATGCCGTCTGCGATCAAATTTTTTAAAATAGAAAGTTGCATGGCATATGCGTTCATCTGTGTGAAATTTGCTCCAACATAATAGTCTGACCAATACGTGTTGTTGCTCAAAGCGTCAAAGTCGAACGTTATGGGCACTTGGGATAATAGCTGTTGTCGTTTCGACAATGCTTCTACAATCAAGGTCGACGTGTTCAGATATGACTGTAATGTGCATTCGAGGACTTGTGGCATCTTTTTTGAGTCAAGATAACTTCGTAATGTGCCATCATCCGTAGTGACGACAACGAACTTTTGGTCACCGAAAAACTTGCGAATTTGGGCATCATACGTGGCATTGTTGTCTGCTGATACGTCAAGCGGCTTTGTGTAGTTGTTCAGATCAAAATATGTTCGGCCAAACATAGATCCGTCGTAGAATATTCCGGGAACGTTTGGCATAGGTGGGAAGCGTCGATCTGCTTTATCGTATCCGTAGTATTGGCTCAAGGTAGTGATATTGTTGCGATTCAAGTCAACGATTTGGGTATTTAGTGAGCCGTTCTTGCACGTTACCGCTGTATGATATCCCAGGATCGGTGTGTATGTACAGTTGATTGAATTTAAGGGACAGTCATAGTAGGGTTGCACTTGAAAGCCAAGTGCGGCTTGTCCAAATGCATACCGGACAAGATAATCTTGTTCTAATCCCTTGACACTTGCAGCACCACTCGTGGTTTTCATGGTCGTCATGTCGGATGCACTGACATTGGTGTAATAGACGCCCGTATGCTCCTTATCACACTGCACATTATTGGCCGTCGTAAGAATCTGCTGCGATGCAGGACCCATAGCCATCAAGCCAAACTGGAAAATGATAGCTGGCAAAAGCACATGATCGGCTCGGATTGAAGTGAGAATACGGACAATGCCTTGGTTGATGAGATTAAAGAAAATGGGATGTTAATGTTGAAATAGAATAAATGGCAGGTTGTACTTTCACCTATTCTAGTATAAGCATACCACCAACCCTAATTGATACATGGAAGCATTAGTACCTACTACTAAAGTATATGATTAACCAGCAAAAAATACTATATCTTACCCCCGAGTGCATGCATCGTAGATATCCAGTAAAGCAAGTTGTCCACCATCGTTTTGTAGCCGAATCCACTTATACTCTGAAATCGCGCTAATAACCATATAATTCAGTAAATCACCATTCATTATCTACTACTTTAACTTTGCATAGAATCCTTACTATGCAATGCCGCCTGCGACAAACATTTTGACAATCGTCATCATCAGTGAAATTATGGTAGGCACTTTCATACCAGCCATAGTTAGATCTGTGCTTTGGCCATTTGCGTGCTGATAGATGTATAATAGCATTGCAATAAGCACAGACGTTCCTGCCACATTGATCACAGGCATCGCTATCACAGAAACCAAATCACGAATTCCTTCCGGTTTTGCGGTATCTTTCTTTCTTGGTGAAGATTGATTAAGCGCTGATTTGTCGTAACAAGACGACTCTGAGGATATTTGTCGCTCCATCCCTTTTGTCACTACTTCTTGTTGCTGTTGATCTGATGTTGACGAGAACTGGATCTGCTGCCAGTAAGGTGGAGTGTCGCCTGGATCGCCAACGGTACTAGTAGTGCGCATGCCAATGCTTTCTCCCTGAAAATCATCTTTCAGTCTTCCGAATCCTCGACGATTACTATCCATGTGGTATATAATACCAATCTATAATATATCGGTAACACGTAAAATATAGAATAAGAGAGCAAGTAAAACAAAAAGAAGAGGTAGAAGAGGTTGACCTCAGCTCAAACTGGTATGCCTCGCGCTTTTGTCTTTCTTCTGGCGTCGCCCTGAACTTCCTTACTTTCTAGCGGTAAGACCAAGATACAAGATCAATGATGTGATTCAATAATAATTAATGAATAGAAGAGTACTAGATGTTCAAAAATTTATCTTTACTACTGGTATCTACAGTATGATGATGACGGTGATGGTGATGATTTCCCCGGTTTTGTAACCTCAAGTATCCACTGCTGAAAAACAGTAAAATTTACTTAACACGGTAATTTAAACCAATGCTAAGCCTCAACGTAATATACAGCTGCATAGAGGAGAACAGATCGTTTTATGCTGCTGCGTCCATGTTTACGGTACACGCACGTGCGACTGAACTCTATCATTCTCCAGCAATAAAAATATAAAGGGAGAGATGATGAACAGAGCACGTATGTAAAAGATGAGAACGGGGGTGAAGATAAATTTTGCTTGTGCATGTTTCACTTTACTTCTTTGAGTAACTTGTTGGATGGAATTCGGTTCCCTGAATGAAGTTGAATGAGGAAAATCATACATCGTACAGGTAACATGCTTTTGCTCTCCTTCTTGATCATCGTGTAAAGCAGTCCCTCAGGTTATTTCTTTTCAATAGTGTTAAAGTGCTATTAATTGTAAATTTTATATTTTTCTTAACCTACCGACGTATAAACATCAACATGATGCGGGCTTCGCTTCTATTTCTGTTAAACTGCTCCTTCGTTTACAACGTTCCTTCGTTGGTTAATAGGTGCTTCAGTGGTAGTCCGCTACTACTACTATTACTACTACCAATAATAAATATATCAAATGTGCTCCACTCCCTATGATCCGCATGTAGATTTGTTTTTGCTTTGCCACCACAGTAGTGGTGATTTGCCATGGCGTACATATTGCTGTCGCTCTCGTATGATACCATTAAGACTATTTTTCATTGAGCATCGTAATTCGGTCTTGTTTTTGAATGAGAAGCATCCAAGCAAAAGTACAATAGATTTAAACAGTGTCAAATTACGATAGAGTAATACTGTATCCGAGCCAAATCTATTAGCGGATGCAAAAGGAAACGCATGTAAGAGCTTCTACAATTTGTCCCCGTGCGATATATGGAGGGCTTACAGCAAGCATCAGAGAAGAGTGAAAAAAGTAGGGAATTTGTCTAGCAAAACGGATCAACAACCGTGCATGCTGCACGTTCGCCGCCAGTTACCCCTACTATAAGAAAAATACACAATTTGCTGGCCGTTTTAAAAATAAATGCTACTGTAAGGAAAGTCATTCAACGCACTTGTACATTAGCAGATGTTATCATAGAACATAAAATCGCCCCTTCGGCAAAGATTGTCGCCTTTAAAACTGTATGAACGACATAGCCACAAGTGTAGCCATATCTACAACACATAAAAGATGTTTGCATCTACTGCTTTTTAGAGGTGTAACACAAACGCCGAATAAGCGCAACTGAAACAAACAAAGTTAAACAAAACTGCAGCATTGTTTATTGTAGATATTTAGATTTTACCCGTCAGAATGTCTTCTTAGCATCCAAAAAAAATGTCTTTAGTCAGATCCTAAGATGATTACTCTATTATAGCGTACCGTCCAGTATGATTGCATATAGTAGTAGATAATTACAACGTGGATGTCATACTACTATGTATATATTGCCTAAAAAGTATAATTCTCAAAGGTTTGAGGTATACACTGCTTGCTTTTCTCCCTCATCATCGTCTATCTCTTATTTTGGCATGTCGATAAATACATGATAGCATTCCAGTATTACTAGAGTTCATGAAGTGACTCTATTATGCTGGGTAAGATTACACAATTGACCAACAACAGATCTACAGTAAGCATCATCAATGTCAGTTGTTATAGAGTTGTTTTTAAAGTTTAAGAACCATGATACGCGAAAGGGGTTATTCGTTAGCAATGCGCGGTGGTGGCGTATGTGGTAGTGCGCGCACCTGGTTAGTCTCAATGTTGATAATTGCAGAGGAGAATGCTGACGGAATAACAATCGTTAACATTTAGCGAGACAACAGAAGAATCGACAAACATGTAAAATCATATTTCAGCGTAATTATGCAGAAGAGTTAGTCACACAATCGGCATTACATTAATTTTGGCATACAAAAAGTGTAAGCTTGGGAAAAGGGACAAAGGGAAGGGGCTCTGTAAAGTGATAGAAAGAGAGAAAGAATCTGACCTACATACTTAAAAATCTCGGGATGCCACGATTTTGGCATTGCAGCATGCTGCATTAGAGTTTTGCATCCATTACTGTAAGCAAAAATGCAAACACGATTATTACTCAGCTCCGCGATATAAACAGACGCTGCTGCTTGTTGTAAAGTAGATCTCTGGAGTGTAACAGTTAGTACGTCCGCTACTTCTAACAAACCATATTAAATGCGATGAGTACGTGGCACTTGTTTACTTTTCTCCGCCCCTTTTTTTCCCTTTAAACTGCTAAATACTCCTCGAAAGAATCATCATATGTGATGTATGTCATTTTCAATCAGGGATCGAGAATTAGGTAAAACGGGAACGATAGGTAAATGCGGCTCTTCAAGGTGACACACGCGCTCCTTTTTTTTCGTGTGGTCAAAGTCAAATGTGTTATCATGCAGAGTGTAGACTATTGCTTGGTTAGCTTTTGTAACCTCTACGCTGAGTGGCAAAAAGCAAAAAAAAAGAAGCCTGTATAGAAGTAAGTGCACGACATACTTCCTTTTTAGATTTCTGATGCGCTTGATAATCAGAAACATAGCTATTATAGAGTCATATCATCCGCCATTTGTTTCTCAGTCCAGTTCGATAAAATCATATTCTCTGCAGTATCCATACTTTAAAAGTCAAGTCAGAAACACTAAATAGCTGGGCTCACATGGAAACAATTCAAAGTTTGTTGTCAGCTGGCACAAGTACTGCACCGACGAATTTAAGCAAAGTTCACGTTTGTCATGCTAATCTGGGTGGCAAAGACAAAACTTAGTTAGTGATGAGCAGCGCCCGCTATCTAGCCTTGCATTTCTAGGAGAGTGAATAGCATCGACAACATTATCCAAAAAGCCGTTCCGTAAAATGCGTTCTTTGGGAGCCATGTTCGCACAGTAGTGATGATCGCGACCTACCATACAGCGATGGAATAGTGTCGTCAACTACTCATACGGTAGCTGTTTATATCCGTACATAATTTAAAATAATAGAGAACAACTAGGTGAGCATATGCATAAAAAGATTACCGCTCGAGCCAGATGATGATGATGAGCATGTGTGCGGCTGAGTGAGAAGCTAGTCAGTGGCGATAACTGGACACAAAGAGAATGAGAGAGATGTGCACGAAAAGAACAGAACGCAGCGCGCATGTGGTGTATATTTAGAACTTTGTCAACATGTGTAGTAATGCAACGTTTTATTTAACCACCTATAAAGAATTGACAGTCAATCATTCGTTGTTGTTGATCATTCTCTTATAGATATTAAGGAAGAACAAGAAAAGGGAGGAGGCACCAAGAGTAATATTAAAAAGGGGTTCCGATTCTTCGGACCCACAAAACAGAAATTGACAGAGGAAAGAGGTGTTCTTCTAAGAAACAGACTACAAATTCTGGGTCTACTACTGATACAGTAGCGCTGAGCTACTATTACTAGCTACAAAGGTGGCGATTTTCGCTTTTCAGGAGTCTGCTATTTTAAAATTATGGTCTTTTCTTGTCTCACACTGCTCATTTTGCTTGCCCGCGCCGTTCGCTCCGTTAGCAGAAGACCAAACAAGCAAAGCTGCTCGGTCGTGCGTAGTATTGTGTAAATAAAAGTGCATAATTTTATCGTTTTAACGCTCCTCGCGCGGGTCTTTACCCAAAATCGAATGTTCATTGGAAAACGCAATGATTGCCGTTTTGTCTCTGCGTCGCGCGCCAGCAGCAAGCCGCGGAAGAAGCAAGTCACTGCAGCAACCACAAAAGAGAAAGTTCAGCGGCTACATTTCATCATCACTGCTGCTGCTGATGAGCTGTGTTGCGTTGCCCATTACTGCTGTCACCAAAGGCATTCATGTGGAAAGGAGGCAGAGAGCTAACAGTGGTATGAGAGACGAGACAAGAACAATGGTGCAAAGCGCTATGTATGCCCTCACCCCCCCAAATAGCACTGTGCTTGCTTGCTTGTATAAGCTCTCAATAACCCCTTCTTCCTTCCTTTCGGACAACCGACAATCTTACTCGCTTACGGTGTTATTATTCATTCTCTCTCTCTTTCTCCACCCCCCTTTTTGCTCAGATCCCCCCAAACGAGTCTACATAAACATTTTCCCCCTTTCCTTATTGATCATCCCAAAATAGCAGCGATAAAGACTTGCAGAAAGCAATCAAATATCTTTTTTTTTCTTTTCTTCCTTTACATATAAAAGTACAGCCTTCCAGCATGCCATGGCCATCGTCTTCATCGTCATCTCATCCATCGTCGCCCTCCATCTTTCTCGGTCTATTCAAACTCGCAATGAACGAACATAGACTTAAGTCCAGCACGTCACTGGCTAGCGACTCTACTACCATTCCACCATCACAGCACCAACTCTCTTCGTCACAGCAAGGCTATCGGCCGTCCCCGCTATCGAACACTGTCTCTGATAAATCGTCCTCAAACATACCCTCAACACGAAAAGAGAAGTTACGGAGAGCCGGCAAAAAGACTTGGGCTGTTGCCAAGAGCCTCTTTAAACGATATTGGTTCTTGGTCGGCCTTGCGTTTGTCATCATGCTCGCCATATTAGTACCAGACGTGGCTCGACAGGGCGGATACATTCGTGCCGAATGGACGATCAAATGGGGTACGCCTCTAACAACAGTCGACAGACATTGATTTTTTTGATGCTTTGCTTTGTTGCTAATCAATCGTTTCCTTTTTCTCGTGTCGATCTTTTTCCAGGTGCCGTGATTGTGATTTTCTTGATCTCGGGATTGTCACTCCGCACACAAACGTTGGCCAGAACTGTTCTTCGCGTCCGATTGCATATGCTCGTCCAAGTCATTAACCTCATCTTCATACCCTTCTTCGTCTTTGGTCTCGTGATTCTGTTTTTTAAGGTCCATATGAATCTAAACTCGCTTCTGCTAATCGGTATCGTCATTGCCGCATGCACTCCTACGACTGTTTCCTCAAATGTTGTCATGACGAAAAACGCAGGCGGTAACGAAGCAACAGGTAATTAACCTTATTTTTCTGTAACCTAGCAATAACAAAACGTCATAGCAAAAACCTGTTTATGAGAATAGCTCTTCTGACTGGAAAAAATAGCTTTGATGAATGCCGCGCTTGGCAACGTACTCGGTATCTTCGTTTCACCTGCTTTGCTCCAAGTCTTCCAAGAGCCTTTGATCGATGCGACCCCAGAGAACGAAACATCCAGCACTGTGGATGGCACAATCGATTTTGTATCTGTTCTGAAGCAGCTTGGAATCACTGTACTTGTGCCATTGGTTGTCGGACAGCTCATCCAATGGGTATTTCCAGAACCGATTGCAAAGTTCAAAGTAAAGTGCCGCCTGTCAGATGTCAGCAGTGTCTGCCTGCTGACGCTGGTGTGGTCAACATTCTCAGATGCGATTCACGCAGGCTCCTTTGGAAACATCAACGCGGTCGATGTCGTTGCAGTGGCCATCATCAACGCCGGGTTTTACATCCTGTTCTCGGGCACTTGTTGGTTCCTTGCGTATCTACCTATGCCCCACTGGGTGCCTGGACAGCGTGTATTCGAACGCCTTCGGTATTCCCGCGAAGACACTGTTGCTGTTATGGTAAATAATTAAGAGGATATGCAGCCAGAGCTGACGAGTAAGATACTAACCATTTCTTCTGTTGGTTATAAACAGTACTGTGGTGCAACAAAAACTGTGGCCCTCGGCATGCCGCTGATCAACGTGTTGTATCAGCATGGTGACCCCGGCAAAATCGGCGTCCTATCTACACCGCTACTTCTTTACCACGTCGAGCAACTCATTCTGGGTAACATCGAAGTCGATATTATGAAGAGATGGATCAAACGCGGCCAGCAACAGGACCAGGAAAAGGCGGAGACGACAACTCCTCCTGGCCGTGACGAAGAGGATATTATGGTAGTTCAAGACGGCTCAGCCACCCGTATTGGTGGCTCCAATCTAACGATGCCGAAGATTACAACAAATTTTAACGACTTTGACGGTTCAAATACCCAAATCGGCGGCTCCAGTCTAACTCTGCCAGGCACACCAAAGGAGAAATACAGCCGGGACATGGTCGACACACCAACTACACAGGTCGAGATCACTGTTTCTCCACCGGATACGCCCACAAAACCTAATCATTATGATGACTACGATTCAAGATTCGATGGTCCTAATAACAACCACGACCACCACTAACACTCATCATATAATAATACTGTTATTACTTGTTTTCCCCTTACAACCTGCCACTATGACAACCATACTCACGCTTAATGTCCGTTCCCCATGAAAAAAAAAACCTGCGGCTGGATCTGTAGATCAAACCCTCCCCTTGTTTTCTCTATTATACTGCTCGTCCTTGTATACAGACCATTATTACTCTCTTCTTGTTAAACTTCTCTCTCTTGTTTTACTTTTTTTGTCTGTATTAATTTTTCTTGTTTTTATACAGTTTACTACATCTTTCTCACATCTTAGATACTACGTAATTAAAAAGAGAATCAGTCTATACTTTGTTGTGTCTAATACTTTAGTGAATGTACTTCTTCTGTTTTGTTTAATCTTGAAACTCTCACCGCAAAGTTGAGGGGCCGGTCCGGCCGGTAATGGAAGGCTGCTGTTGCTGTTGGGATGATACATGTACGGTGTGCATGATATACAACAGCATTGTGGCTTCCATGTGTGCCGAGAGAGCAGATTTTGAGACACACAGAAAGCTCTTCATCTTTATGCAAGGGGTAAAAAGAAAAGGGGATAGAGCGTTGTTGAAGAATTAGCGAGAGCAACACAAAGCGACCAGTATTAAAAGTAGTAGTACTAGTACTTTTAGGCAGCAAGTGAGAGCTACCAATGGTAAATCTTGTATTAAACAGCTTCTTCCTCCGAGCCACACATCAGTATAGAGTTCGTACTTGTTGTGCACACGCAAGCACGGGCAAGAACGGCTTTAAACATGTCATCATCACGATGATTAAAAATAGCCAGGCCTACTGCATATGCTATACATGTGTTGATATTAGTACTTTAGTGCCAAGATCTTTAAATGTTTTCTTAGAGTCTCTGGTTTGGTTTATGTCACCTTGCATCATTATTGGGACCTGGTGAGCAAATGTCACTTGGCTCATGTGATGCAACTGACAGCTACCAAGTATGTAAAACGATGCTTGTAGCCCCGCTTCACAGAGGCTGGTGTGACGGTGACGGTCGGCTTGCCATTACACCTCAAATTGTTTACCGCCACCAAGCAGGTGTCAACTTTTACTGCCGACCGAGCTACACCACCAACACAAAAACAAAAAATGTCATTTATGAAGCCCATTTCATTGGCCTCAGCCAACGTGGCCAAGGTACTGTCGTTTCTAAAACATTGTGGCGCCATGACAAAATACTAACATACGGGCCTTATTCCTAAACTAGATCACTGTACAAAAGCGCGCATTGGCAACAGCAACCAACATAACCCCTCAAGGTATTTCTTTTTTTCCCCTTACCTCGGAATTGATATAACGAAAAGCAACTACGTGACTGAATGCGACGTATAATTTCAACGATTAATGACAACGATTCATAGTTTCACCATTTCCAAAACATGTTGAAGCATTCGTCCGCGATTTCAAAACAAGTGAACCATTATCTATTATGAACCTCGATCGAGAAGTTTTCGGTGCACCTTTACGACGAGATATTTTGCAGCGCGTGGTTATATGGCAACGGGACGGTATGCGACAGGGCACGCATTCAGCAAAGGGACGATCGGAAGTTGCTGGCACTGGTAAAAAGGCAGCACCACAGAAGGGTCGAGGCAAAGCTCGTGTGGGTGACATGAAGGCACCCCATTTCCGAGGAGGTAAAGTTTGGAAAGCTGGTTTTTTGAAGGAGATGGTATCTGCAGTGTGGAGATATTGTACGCAAGCTAAATGAAAATTGTATTGTTTAATTTAATAGGTGGCGCTGCATTTGGTCCCAAACCAAGGGATCACAGCACGGAACTTCCACGCAAAGTACAAGTACTGGGTCTACGTGTGGCATTAAGTACAAAGTACGCACAAGATCAGCTGACTGTTGTGGACAGCCTGGATGTGCTGGACAGCAAGAAGACGCGTGAATTTAATCACATCCTGACGCAAACCCACGGCAACGACGATGAGCCGTCGACCATGTTGATCGTCACCAATGACTTTAATGAGAACCTCGAGTTGGCTGCTCGCAACATTCCCAGATGTGAAGTTATCTACGTGGAGGAGACAAACGTGCTGGACTTGCTGACCTATGACAAGGTGGTCATCGAAAAGAGTGCAGTGGAGACCTTGGAATCTGTCTTAGGCTCAGCATAGAAGAGAAGAAAACAGAAAGAGCAGTATAATAGTACATAGTACATAATAGTAATGGAACAAAGAAGAAAAAGCAGAATAATAGATCCAGCTGTGTATACATGCATCTCATTAGGCCCTCGATTTATTCATTGTTGCTTCTATATTAAAAAGAAGAAAGGGCCAGTCTCTCCCCCCTGCTCTTGTACAATCTAATATATTTCTTTAACATTGCAGACAAAGAGACACAAAGAGGGGCGAATGCGAGAGAGATCAGTGCGCCTTCATGTTGCACATCCAACAATTGCTGTGTGCCCAAACCCAATGTTACACCGAAAAAGCATTGGGATTTCGTTTTGGTTTGGTCGCGGGTTCCATTTCCTTTTCTTTATTCTCATACTTTTCAACCCTTTCCTTTCCCATTCCTTATCGTATGGTGTCTGCTTGTTAAAAACAGCAATGCACGCAGCTATCAGTGGTCATGACCATGCCAAAATCCCATTAAACAAACGCGCTACTCCCCAAGAAGATCAACCCGCTGCATCTGAATCCGCAAAGCAAAGCGCTACCAAAAAGCCGGAATCAGCAGCCCCTTCCTCCTCTGCAGGTACACAGACAAACAGAACTCTTCTCAAGTTCAATGTGCGTATGTTAATGTGATCTTTAACTAAATCATACGTAGCGAACGCCAAATCGTCAGACATTTCGTTTGTAAACGACAAGTCGCAGAGCGTTACTGCATTCCCGACGCCTCCTAGCAGCACTACCACTACCCCGCCGTATCAGGTCTTTACCACACCCTCGCAACAAATCCAAACGCAAACGCCCGAAGATACCGCCTCAAGTACAAATGCCGCAACCGCCACTGCCAGCGTAGCCATGGCTGAAGACTCTTCGTCGATCTCCGGAGGCGCTATTGGTGGTATTGTTGTCGCTGTTGTTGCTGCCCTTGCACTGAGTCTTATTGCCATCCTCTTTGTCAAACGACGAAAGAGACGAACCCGGCGTCCCTCGATCAGCCATCGCGTCTCGTCGTTTGGCCAGAACGATTTCTTTGCTGGCCCGTCGGCGACAGCACCATCTCAACAACCACCCATGTCACAAACGTATGGTAGCATGAACACACCGCCTCCTCATGTCGCCGCTGCTGGTCCAGTGGCTGCCGCCGAGTACTATACTCCAGCTCTCACTCAACCATACGCTCATCAGCAACCGAACTCCACATTTGCGCCCGCTCCAGCGTTCGCTGCCACTGCAGCCTCACCGCCAATGACACAACAGCCACCACCACCACTACCACCGCAACAGGATCCTTGGCAACACCCACCGCTTGGCACGTACACTGTCGTGTCCACGTACGCACCAACACTCGACGATGAGATCTACGTGCATCCAGGTGATCAGGTTCAGGTGTACGCAGAATATGATGATGGCTGGTGCCTCGGTGCAAATCTGACCAGAGGAAGCACCCGTGGTGTGTTCCCGATGCACTGTATCCAAGGATCAACTTCACCATCAATGGCTTCTAGCACGGCTGGTGGTGCTAGTCTCAGCGCGAATGATCCGCGTCTTAGTAAACGGGGCAGTTCATTGTACAATACCTAAGGCTTGATCACTCTATATGTTAACTATTTACTCAACTCTTCCTGGAAATATTAGAACTGCTCACTCCCTGCCCCCTTCTTCCTCTTTTTTCTTTCTCCCTGGCATCATTTTGACGTCTCTCTTTTCATTATAAAAAACGGGGAAACATTAACTATTGTATTTAAATAAGAAAGTAAGAGTATAATATATCGAGTATAGTGTAAAAAAAAGAGTGTAATGTAGCTGGGTAAAAGAGCGGGGAGAGGGGTGAGTTCAGTTATTAGCTGATACGATGGTGTTTCAGTACGAGTTCATAAAGCAAAGCAAAGATGCGATGCCTTAAGCAGTGGCTTCCTCCTTATTGTCGGTAGTAGCAATTGCAGGCTTCTTTTCTTCCTTTCGACTACCCGATTCTGGTGTTTCGATAGTAGCACGAGCAGTAGACTCTTCAGGAGAGTCCTTGATGGCATTCTCGGTTTCAGGCGAAGTTTCTGTCTCCTTCTTCGTGTCCTCAGTGGTGGTGTTAATAACAGGAGTATCGGCAGCCTCTTCCTCTGTACCAACGGTCTTGTTTTCAGACTTTACAGCAACGTCCGAACCTGCATCCTTTGCTACTCCTTGTCGATATACTGACGGCAAGATTTCAACTTCAATCGATTGTGATAGTGTCTCAATCAACTCGTCGCTATTATAATATAAAAATAATTGAGCAAATTAGTCATACAATAATAAGCTACTGTAAATATTCCTAGTAGACCTGATGTATACTTTACTTTGAGCAAACGACAAACTTCTTAACAGTAGCTTCTGGCAACAGTGGGCGAATTAGCTTGAAGATTTTGCTATTTACCAGGTACAAACAGTTAAAATATGGTTTAAACGAATAAGCTTAGCATGTGTTTTCGTACCTGCCCCACCAGGGTATGTTGACAAAGAATTTGGTTGACTAATGATGAAATATTAGAATCTGGCCCAAGCACAGCAAAATGTCATCATCACCCAGAAAAGGCTTCACTGCTTTTTCCCTTCAAAGATTCGTCCCAAGGAAAAATATAGTTACCAAAAATTCAGGATAGTTGTCCTGCATGATTTTGATAATCTCCTTTGTGGCCTGTTTGGAATTAGCCGTACGACCAAACATAGAAACGCCCTTGTAATCGTGAATCTGGACCATGGTATCCACATTAACAAAGTCGACAAGTTTGACACCCTTTTCCATAAGCTGAACTCTCCAACGGATGAACCTTGAGGTTGATCAAGAAATTATATACACATAAGCTCATGATTTGTTATTCAGCATGTTGAGGCATTAGAACTTAAAACGACATATACTTTTGCAAATCGCCAAAAACGGCTTCCTGGTCCAATTCACCGTAGAAGTTGTAGCAAACAGGACGGCCTTCTTTATCAGTCTTGTGAATGTACCCGACACCGCCAAAGACAGACTCATCAAACTCTTCGTCCAAGATACTGTCTGCCTTGAATTCCTTTCGCCAAGCTATGCTGTCACTCAACATTTTGCTCGCCAAATCCAGGTTCAAATCTCTTTATACATCATAACAGTTAGACGTAAATTTTGCAATGCAAAATCCATATTTGATAGTGTAAATGCGAGTAAAGACCTACCTAGCGCGCAAGAACTTGACCAAAAGAACGTTTAGCTTTTCATCGGATGAATCCTTATCGAGGGCAATGCCCCAAAGCGTGTAAGGTTCGGGTTCCTCTGGTGACTTGCTGGCAGCCTTGAGAACTTCAGGAAGCCTGGATTTAAGCTTGGAAACAGCCTCG
>NW_026516861.1:0-56945 GCF_025766255.1 Zychaea mexicana | reverse complement strand
CTGATTCGCTCCCTTGACAGTTTTTTGACTAATTTTTAAACCTTTTAAATTTGTAGTATTAGTATGATAAAACGAGTATTCAAGTCATGTTGCATGTTGTAATAAATAGCTCACCTTCTAGTTGCTGGCACAGATCATCCTGCGCATCCTTGACTTTTACGACGTTCGCATTTTGGTCAGCTACACTTTTGACGTAGAAATCCACGATTTGCCTTTGTTCGTCGGTGAGGTCGATCTTGCGCGGTCTCTTTATCTGGTTCTTGGCCTTATAACCTGGAGTCACACTGCTGTCGTCTTTGTGTTGCTTGTACAACTGATGGGCGCGCGAATTACTGATGTTGGTCAATTCGGCTGCTTTTCGCACGGACAGCTTCTTATACTCCACCAAACCGATCATCTTTGCCACCTGATGAGGAGTATACTTGATCAACGTCCACACGTGGTCAGCCGGTGCAATAGGTTCGAACGTTAAATCGTAGTCGTCGCTATTATCGCTGCGTGAGATGTCGTCAACAGCCATGGTGTTTTGGCCATTGCCATTGGTGCGGTCAATATCAATAGCAATATTTTGTGCATCGTCACCAGAGGTCGAGGTGGTAGCACTGGTTTCGCGCAGATAGGTGTTTTTGCTGACTTCGTAGTAGTAGTAGAAAGTGGTAGAGATCATGTTTAATGGAATGGGATACTGTTGAAAGATTGTCTTAGTAAATCAATAAAATCTACTGCGTTTATATATGTTCTGGAAACGTGTTTGCGTATACATCATGAATATTGTGCCCATATAGCGCATCTATCATTGAGATCTACATATTGATAGAGTGTCCGTGCTCTACTGTACAGCTTGATACCACGGTTTTACGTCACAAAGTCTACGATTATAGTAAGCACATTATTCCATGCAAAAAAAGAATTAAACAAGTTTTGGCATCACAGATACTAAGTGCAGATTTATTAAAAACTAAAATTACGCGGATTGGATAAATGTAAATTTTGAAATCGAACAGAAATAGCTGCATCGCTGTCATGCTCTGGGAAATTTTGTTGTTGTTGGTGCCGATATTGCTGCTCAAGCTCCAAAAGGAACCTGTGCCGTCTGTGCCATGTCCAATGCACCGTGGCTGTAGACACTTTAATGTATTCGGCTATGCTTTTCATTGTGTGCCCAGCCTGATACAAATGTATCATCGTTCCCCTTTCTTCCAGAGAGATTACCCTGCGACGGCGGTGTGGAGTACCCAGGGGCGCTTGTTGCCTTTCTGGTAGGCGGCCTGTGTAGTCGAACCTTCGGCGGGCATCCCAATCATCGAGAACACCCGGGTTGTCCCACATATACTCCTCACGGAGCTCTAGGTATCCTTATTAATAAATGCAGTTAATATCACCTGGCTAATTAGAGTAATAACAAAAGTATATGTAGCGCTACAATCATACTCTGCATAGTTGGGTCGTTCAATATGCGTTCCATGATACGTTTACTGGTTACTTGACGGTAGGTAATGACGAAGATTATGTTGATGATATATAGCGATAAAGAAATAAGCATATGGATAATGTAAAACATTTAACGGGCTTGAATGATCAAATTTGCCGGATTTTTATATCGAAATTGCATAAAACACAGCAAGATTCCTTAATGCGAGGTTCCTTAATATATTGCGAGCTGACGATGCGACATCAGAAACAGCGCTAACGGACACTCTGTACTACTAATGAGAAGCTTACAAGGGCATTGTCTGTACGACGATACGTGTGGTTGCGCCTCATACTGTGCATAGGAGAGATCGATGATTTCGTCAAAAGGAAAATGGATAGCAGATAGTATAACAAAAAAAATATAATAGGTATGTAGTTATGTAAAAATGTTATATTAAACTGTATGCAGTAAATACTCGTCGCATGGTCGATCCATCTGTTATGATCGATAAAGAAGTTTTCTGGTTATGTACGTTCTCCTTGAATGGTGGCTACTGTATTGGCATCAGTCGAATATGAAGTTAGTTTTGTTATCCATGATACAGCAGCGAATGTATTGGAGCACTATCTAATTTAATATTATTGAGCTTAAAGTAGCTATTAGGTCGGAAAGATACATGCAACCATGGTCTTCTGTTATTATAACATGCTGTCAAAACGAATTACAGCAGCAAAGCTCCATGTGGTACTCTGTTGTGTGCTACGAAACAAATCAGGGAACTAGATCGTATAGAAAACTCCATGCAGCCCAAAAAACATTGAGCTAATCTAAAAGGGCCTAAATGGAGTAAGAATAGCTATAGAATGAGCGAGCATAACTTTGAATGAATGCAAAAAACACGACGAATGAATAGATATAACGAATAACCATAATAATAGAAACATACATGATCGATGGAACAAGCATCATAATAGTAGTAAAGCGAACGTAGTAAGCAAATCAAACAAATAAAACGAACGTGGCAAGCAAATCTAACAAATGAAACGAACGTGGCAAGCAAATCTAACAAATGAAACGAACGTGGCAAGCAAATCTAACGAATGAAACGAACGTGGAGAGCAAATCTAACAAATGAAACGAACGTGGCAAGCAAATCTAACGAATGAAACGAACGTGGCGAGCAAATCTAACAAATGAAACGAACGTGGCAAGCAAATCTATCAAATGAAACGAACGTGGCAAGCAAATCTAACGAATGAAACGAACATGGCAAGCAAATCTAACGAATGAAACGAACGTGGAGAGCAAATCTAACAAATGAAACGAACGTGGCAAGCAAATCTAACAAATGAAACGAACGTGGCAAGCAAATCCAGCGAATGAAACGAACGTGGAGAGCAAATCTAACAAATGAAACGAACGTGGCAAGCAAATCTAACAAATGAAACGAACGTGGCAAGCAAATCTAGCGAATGAAACGAACGTGGCGAGCAAATCTAACGAATGAAACGAACGTGGCAAGCAAATCTAACAAATGAAACGAACGTGGCAAGCAAATCTAACGAATGAAACGAACGTGGAGAGCAAATCTAACAAATGAAACGAACGTGGCAAGCAAATCTAACGAATGAAACGAACGTGGCGAGCAAATCTAACAAATGAAACGAACGTGGCAAGCAAATCTATCAAATGAAACGAACGTGGCAAGCAAATCTAACAAATGAAACGAACGTGGCAAGCAAATCTAGCGAATGATATGAATGTGGCGAGCGAATCTAACGAATTTAATGATCATGGCAAGCAAGCATTACAAAATGTAACATACATAGGGGGCAAACATAGCTAATGAAACGCAATAGTAAAAGGAGAGAATGAAGCTAACAAATGCAATAAAGTGTTTAGCAGATAATTAAAAAGCGAAATGAACAGAACGAATGCGTGATCCAATATATTAAACGAGTGAGCACATATATCAAAACGAATGCAACAGATAGTCTGTACAGATAGTCTATTTTAGGAAAAGAATGAACTTAACTAACAGATGTATGAACCATTCGTACAGAGCGAATAAATTAATAAAACGAGATCATTGATCCGACAAACATAATGCATAAATGGTGCGCCATGCAAAGATTATAACACGCCATTATATGTATACTAGCAGAAAATCTATTATGCAAACGATTCAAATCTCCTTTACAGGAGCAGGACTATCGTTTTGCACGGAGAAATTAACCTAAAAGGGAAACAAAAAAAATGAACAGAACAGAGAGAGAAGAATAATCTTCTTAAATAGATACACATATCGAAATAAATCGCCATATTGGACGTACTGGCATATAAAATTATAGTTCAAATGCATTCTAAGCAAACTACATAATACCCTACAGTTGCACAGAGCGAACTGGCACAGAAAGAACACATACAAAAAAGGAGAAGTGAACAGTCCACTAGTGACTGACATTTGCCAAAAGAAAGGTATACTGATGACAAGAGAGTAATAAATAGAATCTACTCAACGAGCATATCGATCGTACGTAAATGGTTTTCGAGATGCAATAGCACGCGTGTATCAAATCATGAAAATCTTAAGGTAACAAAAACAGTATGGCATAGACAGTGTATGTAGCAAATCTATCACCCCCTTTTTCATACCATCTGAGCACCCCCTTTGATTGATGATCTGTTTATATT
This sequence comes from Zychaea mexicana, assembly GCF_025766255.1. Lineage (NCBI taxonomy): Eukaryota > Fungi > Mucoromycota > Mucoromycetes > Mucorales > Lichtheimiaceae > Zychaea > Zychaea mexicana. The sequence continues at coordinate 52,837 of NW_026516861.1, read as the reverse complement.
TTATGGCTTCCATCTTAATCTTATTTATTATGATGTACATATCTCTATTATCCATAGTTGTAAAAGTCTTCCAGAAATTTTTAGACTCATATTTAACGACCATGTCTGTGTGCATGTAGCACTTGCAGCACAACGCTGCTTGTGCCACCCATGTATATAATTGTGATCAATACCCATATACTATTTATGATTTTCCCTCTATCAAATACGCTGTTGTATTTTTAGATTGAGTGTGTATGTGTTCTGATAGCACTGTAACAAAATATATTTATCCAATTATTCTCATTGTTACTAGTGGCAACAAATTAAGATAGTGACCATGAAATGATACGAACGTGATTCTATTACTGCAGATGAACTACTACATAGAAGTTCAATTTTGCTGCAAGTGACTGGTAGGTGCATACCATTTATACACATTACTGGCTTATTTACATGGCCAATGCTATGTTTTTGGCCAAAGTGCCTTGCACTTTTTATAGTTGATATATATAGTCTCTCTGTTTCTCATTTGAACATACACAACTCTTCACTTCTATCTATTTTTCTAAACAACTCGTTATCGTTAATATTAAGGATCACAACATGCAACAAGAACAACCTGCCACCGTCACTACTGATTCACAGTCTACTATCACCATGTATCACTATCAACCAGATGGTGATTACTACGTGCGCGACGGCCCAGAAACTGAGGCAGATTCATGTGTTCGTACCGTGTACAGGATGACTGTTGTCCCTGAGGATGGTGATGCAGGCGAAGCTGGTAACATGGACATTGATGAAGCACCAACACTCGACGACGATATCATCATGACTTCAGAGCCGGTCAACTATACATGGACGCGTTATAAATATTCCGCACGCCAAGTTGGTCAACTCGTCAATCTCCATATCGACCGAGGTGATCCGGTTCGTACAGCGGCTGCAAAGGCTGGTATTGTACAAGCATCGGCATACAACATCATAAAGGAAGCAGCAAACGACAGAAAGGTGCTCCCTGGATATCCACCAGCAACCGATGTTGAACGAGGAAACAACAAGAAGCTGAACGGCCTACATTCCGCTTTTATCAAAGTCAAGATTGACCAGTGTCCCACTATAACTGTGAAGGACGTGTATGAAAAACTATACAGTACTTTTAAAGGTTTGTTAGCAAAATATCAACAGAATGTATAAGTAAACTTGTTGCATAGTCTACATCGCTAAAATTATATTGAAGATCTTACTATTAGTGAAAGTGCTGTATATCGGCATATTACAGAAAGACTCAAATACTCCTTGAAGCGCACTAAAAGTATACCTGCCGACCGTAATTCCACCAGGGGCCTTGACGAGCGAGCTGCCTTTGTTACTGACCTAAAAACCCAGGGAATCGCTTATAGTACAAATTGTGTCTTCATTGACGAGTGTGGGTTCTCGAAGGCATACGCACGTCCTTCAGCTTGGTCAAAGATAGGCACTCCAGCAGCTGTTACTGTCCCAGCACTGCGATCCATCAACGTCAGTATTATTGGCGCTATGTCGAGCAAAGGCGTTATATTGCTTTCAAGGCATGCACCACCAGAAGAATACAAGCAAACGACACCAGAGTCATCTCGTAAATGGAAAAGAATGGCCCATGGTACAACACGCGATCATTTTTTGGATTTCATTAACGATTTGGTGGACATTCTGGAGGAGTTAGGCTTTCGAAACATGTGCCTAGTTATAGACAATGCAAGGATCCATAAGTGGGACAAGATCGAAGAAGCAATCGAAAGAGGTGGCCATTGCATAATTTTTGTCCCTATATATTCACCATTTTTAAATCCCATCGAAGAATGCTGGTCAAAGATCAAGGGCCATGTTACAAAAAAACCGCTGACAACTGAAGATGACCTTATTGGACGAATCGAAAAAGCAGCATTTACAGTGACCGAAACCGATTGCCAACACTGGGTCGATCACTCGCAATTCTACTTTCCTGCATGCCTAGCAAAGCAGCCTATTATATAGGTATAGCCCTGATTTTAGTTCTCTTCCTTTTACTACTTTTACTGTAATACCAATACATTTCACCCTCTAGATTATATAAAACACGTTTTGGAACAGTATAATTGTGTCGTTAGAAACGATAGTGTAGCTGGACGTGGACGTTGGTTACAGTAAGTCACGTTCGTATTATCACTCTTCTGCTGTAGCAAAGTTGATTCTACATATAAATCAGAGATCCTCACTCTCAGACTTCCTATCTTCCTTCCACATAATAAATTCACCGCTCAAAGGTGCTACATACAGCATGCCTGCTTCGGGAAGCTTTGTACTAAAAGTGATTTTAGCTTGCTACAATGTTCGAGTAGGCCATACCAGGGAAAAATGATCTGTCCACCTATTAGAACATTTTGTACAGTGTGCAGTTGTTACAGAGCAATCACTCTCACCAGCTAATGAATAAATTCTATGATGAAATGCATCAGGTCATATACATCGCTTGTGCACTTGCTAGAATTTTCAGTCTTCACGCTTGAACTATGGCAGTACAGCTGGTATGGCCAGCAATGCGAGTTTACCTGTTGGACGAAAAAAAAAAGAATGAGATGAAGGAAGGAATTGATCCACTGTAGATTCAGAAAGCCTTGTCACAAAATAGATTTTGAAGCTCTAAAAATTGGTCTGCGTACTAGTGGAACATGTCACGCTGTTCATTGAATGTCTTGTTTTTATGGATGAAAAAGCTCGATTGGTGTCGGGGAAGCAAGCGCGGTGCGCTGTTGAATGCCCTCCGTCGCCCACGGGGAAAAGGAAGTTGGCCGTGAGGTAAGACCTCTGTTTAATGAAATTTTGTTGTGATGAATATAAGATTGATTCATACTATGAAAATAAGCCTGATGCGTTCTTAGACAGCGTCCATCACCTATGGAAAAAAAAAGAAGTGAGCCATTAGACGCCCTTAATTTCTCACCAGGGAGAGTCTGTTTATCACGAATCATTTCTATTCTCCAACCAATCAAATACAGTATTTCGCACCGGTGTTCATCTCTATATTACACCCCCTAGAAATTTTTTAGTTTCAAACACAAAACGCTGTACTTATGATATGACCACGAGGCTATTTAGAGCACTGCTGGGGAATTTTATTACTGCTTTCAAACTGTGTATTTTACTGCGTAGGTCTACTATTGTTGCTTACGAAGATGGCGAAGGTTTATAACAAGAACATAGAGCACGTATAGCTGTAGAAAATAGTGGAGCAACTGTGAACGTTTTGCCAGTTTGGCTCATAATATTCCAATAAAATCGTCCATATATAAATCCATAAGCAAATATGAAGATCACCTTCAGATTGAATAACGAATAATGGAAAGATAAATAAAATGATTGCATTCACAATGAAACAACCAATAAGAGGATAATGATCTAAAATAACGACAAATAAAAAGAGTACATGTTGAATGAAACAACAAATCAGAGGGCAATGCTTCCAAAACAATGGCTAATGAAAAAGCTTCTTTTCTAACAGATTGTGGGGTCTTCCTCCAGTCAGACACTAGAAAAAGATGGCTACAACCCAATTATATTGTTTTAAGTACAGAATGAATGTGATCTGATTGGGTGTTAAAAAACCTCATCTGCTAGAATATAGAGACTATATGGAGAAAATATGGAAATCGGATATGGGGAAAATCTGGAATATCGTGTTTGACCCCATATTTTCCCATATCCATACTCTCCCTATATTTTCCCTATATATCCCCCATATAATTTTGCGGACATTTCCCATGGTGTACTAGCTGTCTATGCTGACGGTACATAGACTCAACGATTTATGTAAATAGGTTCGTATGCTTGATTTATAAAGTACATGCATACATTTGCTCTCACAATCAAACGTCACACTATAGCTTATCACCATCATGCTGATGTTCCCCACTACCAAATAAATCAATTATTTGTTTATCATACCATACAAATGAACTTTCTGCTATTGTCATCTATTAGGGTAACCTCAAATCTGCTTACTATAATCATTGTAATAGATTCCGATCTTTACTTAAAAGATCTGTGAACTGCTTCATGAGCAAATGCTGCTCCATGGACAGGCACTGCTATAATATGTTTGACACACATTGCTGCAACAATAATTAGTAAGATGCAATCAGATTGGGTTCTCCTCATAAGATTCTAGACACTACTGTATTCTGTACTTTATCAATAGGTAAATAGTTCAGTTCTTTAGTATCTCTTTCATTTAACGTTACCTTTTTTATCTTAACGAATCAGTTTATCTTCTATGATTTTCACAAGTAATTATTCCTAGTTGTTGAATTTCCACACTTATACTTTCTATTTTAACTGATAATTGAGCAGATCTATCAGTTTTATCTACTTTTACTTATCAGAGCTGCTTGAGCGACCAAATTTTTCCTTGCGTAGACCAAATTTTTACATATAGGAGTTTAAACATCCGTTACACATGTCTCCTCTACTATCTTCACTCCTTTGGGAGACCAAACTTCTCCCAACACCAATTTCAGATTTTCCTTACAATCTGTAATTCCTTGCGTAGACCAAAAAAAAGTGGAAGTGTAATTCTTTGTGTAGACCAAATAATCATGTTGCCTTGTAGTGACGTTCAGTAAGTGAGATATATTATCCAGTGGTGGCCATTTACCACACAGGTTTGACATTTTCTTTTATTGAACATTGTTCTTTTTCTTTTTTTAATAGAAGAATATAGAGAAAGAGAAAAAAAGTGAAGATTAAATGAAAGTGTATAGGGATATGTTGGAGAAGATAATGTATGGTTCTGCTTTTTATTCATCAGAGTATATGATGCTCTTGGTCGCCCTAATCTTCACTGTCTGAGTCATCGTCATCTGGATATTTAAAACAGCTATAGTCGACGCTACGCTCCATGCGGAAAAGCGCCATGTTGCTGAGGGGACTGTATTCTTCTGCTAGCCTAATTGTGCAATCACAATCTTCTTCTGTCTCACCGGCCGTCTCAAGATCTTCCCTAATAAGGCGCATACCGACCTCTGGAACAAGAACAGAGGCTATATATTCCGAGGTATCCATTGGTTTGATGTGCTTATTCGCAGCATCGATCTCGTGTACCAGCATGTCTTGGAGTGTTTTTACGATTATTTTTTTGCCTTTAAACCCATAGTATCCAGGCTATAAGATATAAAGATAATTGTTATTATATCATAGGTTCTACTATGTATACATTTCAATTTTGCAAAACTTACCATATGGTCTTTGAAAATGCTCATCTTTAACATTGGATTTTTCGCAGCTCTGATGCTCGGTGCATTTTTGTAGTATTCTATGATCTTCTTCCTGAAATAGCTTTGAAACGGCTTATCCATTATCAAATCCTTGAGCTCGTCTATCCATTTTGCGATCCGTTCTGGCAAGGCCTCAAATTCGACCAAAGGGAATTTGTTCGCTAGGCGCATTGGCTCATAGACCATAATGTCGAGATGTGGTCTACACCAAGCAACATCATTCTGTCAATGAGGTTTCTTTACTTTCGAATGCGAAAAGACGCTGAAATAATTGGGCGACAAGGATGCTTGTAATGGTGTAGGCAAAGGAGTTGAGCACCTCTAGCAGGCGATCACTAAAAACCATTTGAAAAATCAGCTACACGTCGTTGAGCTTATATCAGCAAAAAGCTTATATACTTGCCTGGTTCCACTTGGTCGAATACCTCCTGCATATGATGCTCTTCATCAAGCATGTATGAAGGCGTCGGTGCTTTTGGCTGGTCGGCTTTCTTGTACAGTATTGATATCGTATGCTTTCTGTTTTCTGTTAATATGCTTTCAATAGAATCAGGATCGGATGCAATTATCTGCACTTGATTGCCAGCCAAGTTGTCCATGCGTGCGAGGAATCGTTTGTTTCGGTGTTCAGTTATAGCCACGGTATAGAAATGTGCTCCTCCTGATGACGTTGAATAAATCCTTGCATGCAATATATATTCTTCCGATATTCCACCTTCGTCGTCTGTGAGCATAAGCTGGTAGGGAAACATAGTAGGCCGCCCATGTCGTTCTCTTTCGTCGTCTGCAAAGATAAGGAATGTTGGAAATTCTGTTGGCACATTATATTCCATTGCAGAGCAACTACAACCTGGTTCGGGACAGCCTTGTAGAGTGAGCCTTTCGTCCTCGATGTGAATGTTGTAGAGTAGCTTCCCAAACTCGACAGGGTCTTCTGCGCTTGAGACCAAGTCCTCAATGTAAACTGCTGGCCTGAGGTAGTGTGAAATGGCAGGATAAAATACACCGTGCTTTTCACAATAAATGACTTGTAGGCATTTGATGAAGAACTGGTCTTGTATAAACGTCGAAGCTCTTTCCAAAATGAGTTGCAAAAGGAATTCAATTGCAGAGTGCCAGCCCTTGACCATGTATACTATGTCACTCCAAGCGAAATCCCGGATCCACATGCTCGCATAATCACGCCCTTTTTCGGTGTTCTCGGAATGATGCATGTATGTATAGTGCAGCACATTATCGACCGGGTTAAAATTAGTAGGTAGTGTGATGATAGAGCTTTAATAAAGATAATAAGGGACAAGATTAAGTATCTTTGAGATGATGTTTTATTCCAACAAAAGATAAAGCTCTTTTATATTCTAGCTATTAAGACGGCGATATCAATTCATCCGACTAATGGATAAACTATGTGATAGAGGATGGATCAAGGACGTATCAGAACTTCTATTGAAGTCACTATGTTAATCGGGCACATCTTTGAAACCGGCGTTAGCTGATGTAATGGCCGAGGTACCTGTTGATAGGTTCATTGTCCTGTTCACGTAAGGTGGATCATCTGAGTGAGAGATTTTATTCAATAGTGTTTAGCCGAAATGCCGTAGTGTTCATACGTGTGTGCTATAATGTTTAACCGAATATCTTATTGTTAATATCTTAAGCAGTGTATTAATGTGGTTCACCACATCACCCCCTTCCAGGTTAAACATTATTCTGTGAAGAATGTGTATAGCAACGTGTGCGTAAACGCTTACTGCGTCTAGTAGATGGTGTAGGTGTAGAACCCTCTTGACGTTTGGAAATAGTTCCTTTTGCTTTACGTTGTGATTGCTGTGGAATGTGCGTCACAGGTAATGCAGTTTGTATTTTGCTTTGCTTCGGTGGTGTGATACCAACACGTTCCCAATATCTCATGATTGGTTGTGGACTATTAATGCTTCTGCTGGTTCCCAGAAATCGTCATCAGGTGTATAATCTTTCCATCTAACCCGGTATTGATATTTGCCTGGTGCAAGCTCTTTGTGGTCTACAATTGACTGTACGCTGTAATACTTACTGTTTTCTTCAAATGCTTCTTCTGTGTCAATTAATTCATCCTGTGATAGGAGTTTCATTTGTGAGGGTGGGTAGTTACGAGAAGTTAATAGACCCTGTTCATCTCTAAGGACATAAGAACCACCTTTGGTTTTGCGTACTACAGTATATGGTCCTTCATATCTTGGATCCATCTTCTTACTGCGTAATTCATCAATGACCATGACTGTGCTTCTGATGGGATAATCGGTGATTCTGAACTTGGCATTGTATTTGCCTTTTTTAATATCATCCAGTGCCTTTGCTCTTTCCGAAATTGCAGGAAAGACAATGTTTGTCATTTGTTCAATGCGGTTTTGCAGCTCATCTTCTGTGAGTGGCCGCGGGATCTGTTCTTTGCTATAGTCCCTGAAACCGTTCATTGTTCTATTGAACATAAGAGCAAATGGTGTAGAACCATGTCTATTGGCAACTTTGTTGTTAAGGGCTAATTGTGCTGGTTTGACATATAAGTCCCAGTCTCTAACTGCTCCTTTTGTATACTTGCGGATGATGTTAACAGTTGTTTGCACAAATCTTTCAGCCAATCTCTGAGCTCTTGGGTGAAAAGGCGTAGAAAGTCTTTGGTCGAATCCAGAGGCTTCTCGAAGACGAGTCATTAGTTGGTTCTTCAATTCAGTACCATTATCACTGCTGAGATAACGGCAAAAGCCCACTAAGCAAAATGTGTCGATGACTGCTTGAACGACAGTGTCTGATATTTTATCAGGAAGTGCGTGTAAAACACAAAAACGTGTGCATACGTCTACCATGACTAAGAGATAATTGTTTCCGCGATGGCTTGTGCCGAAGCCGCTTGCAAGATCAATTGTCCAATGATCACCCGGATAGAATGCATGAAGAGGTCTCAAAGGGTTATAACCTTTCTTGGTGATGTTGAATCGCTGGCATTCAGGGCAGCTTTTTACAATGTGTGCGGCTTCTTTGTACATATTGTTCCATTTCAAACCATCATTGTGTAGTGCTTTTGTGATAGCTTCAGCGCCAAAGTGACCAAATGCATGTGCTTTTTTGAGTAATTCCAGTCTTTCATGTTCGGGTGGTTCAAAATAGATGTCATCATCTATGTTGTCAGTGTTATTACTTGTTTGTGTGTTTACTGTGAGAGTCTTATTTAGTACAGTGTTATTGTTTGTATGAATTTGTGTAGCACTACCCCCTTCCAGCTCTTTTTCATCGATGTGAAAAAGGCGAGATAATTGATCAGGAAGGATGTTATCTAATCCTAGTAGGTGAATAATTTCATAGTCGTATTGTAAGATGGTGTCAAACCAACTGATCATCATAGCGTTGGCTATTTTTTGTGTATGGAGGAAGGTCAATGCTTTGTGATCCGTGTATAATTTAAACGGTTTGCCATATAAATATTTGTGGAATTTGTCAAGTGCAAATATAATAGCTCTGAGCTCACGTCGTGGAGTGCTATAGGATCTTTCTGACTTGGAGAGTGCTCTAGCCATGAAAGCAATATGACGTGTTTCACCATCTATGACTTGGAAAAGTGCTGCAGCGATTCCGGTATTTGAAGCGTCAGTTGCAACCTGAAAAGGGTGTGATAAATCGGGAAAGCGCAGGATGGGAGCTTCAAGTAGCATTTTCTTTAACATGTCAAAACTGTGTTGTTCTTTTTGTGTCCATAAACCTTTTAAAGATTTGGCATTGCGAAGTCGGTCTAAAGGTGCCATAACTTCAGAGACTTTTGGTAGGTAAGAGCGCATGTAATTGATAGTACCACAGAAGGCAGCTATAGCTTTGCCAGTTGTAGGTGTAGGGATATTTTGGATGTTGCATACTTTGCGTTTATCCAGTGATACACCTTCGGTGGATACACAGTGGCCAAGTAAGTAGACACAACGTTGTGCATATACGGCTTTGTCATGATTGATGCGGAAATTTACCTCAGTTAATTTGTCAATTACTGCGGCGACATGGATAGCATGTTCTTCTATGCTGTTTGAGAAGATAATGACGTCATCAATGAACGCACGAACGAAGGGCATCTCTCTAAGAAGAACTGTTAAACAACGAGTAAATACCGAAGAAAGATGACGTAATCCATAGCAAGCTCCTCGGAACTGGTATTGGATGTGTCCTTCAATCGTGAAAGCAGTTCGTTCTCGATGTGGTTCATAGAGAGGTAAAGAAGTGAAAGCAAATTTTACATCGAGGCAGGTAGTAACGATGGTGCGATTTGAATTACCGCTGTTGTCATTGCCTTGGATAGCTGCAATAACATCACTTAATAATAGAAGTGGATGTTGTTCACATTGTAATAAATGCTGGTTGATTAAGCGGACATCCATACAGATTCTACGCTTGTTTGTATCATATGCACCTGTAACAGGATCTTTCTTTGGTGCTAGTGTGATGGGACTATTCCATGCTGTGCCAGCAGGTGCAGGTTCAATAATGCCCTCATCTAACCAGGTTTTGATCTGATTGTCAATTAAATCCTTAAAAGCAATTGGTAATGGGTACTGACGTCGATGGCAGACAATACCTTCTGGAACATCAAGACGGACCACTGCTTCAGGCATTGTACATAACGCGCGTTTAGGAATTTGTGCATTGCGATCAAGAGAAGGTTGGATAGCTTGTAAAAACTGTTTCCTTTGTTCTTCTGTGCTATATGGCGAATTATTAGGTTTGGGTAAATCAATAATTTGTTTCTCATTGTTTGGTGTCAGTGGCTCCCATGATGTGGCTAAACCAGTAATACCAATTCCGAGTTTAAACATCAAATCCAGACCAATGGTGACTGGTGTTGTTCCGGATAATTCCATGATGTAAAAATTGTGTTTGAATGTTTTCCCATTGTACTGTAGTTCAACATTTTCAAGTAAACCTAAAAGGTAGGCTGCTACATCCTTTGCTGCTAAAGTAATGGATATATTTTTTACTGCACTTTTATTGATTTTAAGTACAGATGTTGACTCTATGTTGTGTAACCATGTGGGTGTGATAAAAGACTTGTTGGCACCTATGTCGACTAATCCGAAGACTTGCTTAGTCTGTACAGTGATAGGAACAATGAGTGAGTCAATGTCATCTGTTGCTTGCAGTGTGTTATTTATTTGTGTTGTGCGGTTGATGTAATTACCTGTGATATCCATTCCATCCAATGAAATGTGATTAAGTGTTTCTTCATCCCGCTTTGATGGTGTAGTAGAAGAAGACGAGGAAGGAGACGAGGATATGTGTACAGAGCGATTGCTCACCATTGTTGTTGACGTTCCTGACTTCTTTTTTCCTTTTGCATCAAAATATTCTTGGCAGCGGTGGCCTAAGACATATAAAACTTTTTTACAATAACGATATAGGTTGTCTGAACCTGTTGATTGCCGGTTATTGCGGACTTGTTGTTGTACTGCTTCCCGCTGGCACTAGAGAACGTGGCAATCCGTCGCCGAGTGATTTCCTTTTGGATGGACAGGACAATCACCATAATGACGAGGATGGCGAGAAGCTGGTGCTGGCGATGAGGAGGACGAAGACAGGTGTTCATTACCCATGCGACGTTTCTTTCCTGGTGCATGGATGCTCGCATAACTACCGTTGTCTTGAAACTTGTCAACGAATTCACCCAATGTGGAAATTATGAGTTGCACGACCTCAGTGACTTCAGATCGCCAATCTACACCATACTGTCTTGCTAGTACTGGGTAGATCTTTTCGCGGATCGAAGGTGGCAACGACGAAATGAAATCGAACGTCACGTCACGACCGCTGGCTCTTCCTGCCTCGTGTGCTAATGACATCCATCGTTCGGCATAGACACAGATCGCTTCATTGGCTTGCGGACGAGCGACAAAAAGCTCATGACGCTTGAGGTACATATGAAACGGATTGCCGTATTCCTTCTTGATTTCGGCGCAGGCTTGTCTCCAATTCAACTGGCGGTCAGCAACGTCTCGGCGAAACCAAGTCATTTGGTTGTCATCTAGACATAACCAGAAAAGACGTTCCCAATTGCCATCAAGGTCAATGCTATGGCTGCGCAATTGGATTTCAAAGGTGGAAATGAAAGCAGAGACGGAATTGTGCACTGGCTTTGACGAATCTCGGACAGGGCCTCCTTGTACTTGTAGTATCGGCAGGTTCTTCGGAGCAATGGAGCTTGCCTTTCGATCTTCGAACTGTTCGGACATGCTGAGTGCTTGCTGAGTAGCTTGGTAGATCTTGAATGCATCAAGTGCTTCTTTGTGTGCCTGTTTTAGCTGGGATAGGTCATCCGGTGAAGCATCTTGCGCCTGCAAATATTCTTCGGTGGCTTTTGCTAAGCGTGCCTTGAGGATAGCTCCCATGTTAGACGGTGTCAGCTTCCTTTGTTCCAGGTAGGTACTCGGTGTAATTACAGGATTTTGAATCCAATCCCGGACACGGGCTCTAAAATTTTCGCGAACGGGATTTTTTTTTTCGCTCATGGGATTTTTTTTTTGGTTTACGGGATTTACCATTTCGTTCGCGGGCTTCTTTTTCGCCAATGAGGTTTTCCATTTGGCCAACGGCGTTTTGATTTGGCCAACAGCATTTTATTTCGCTAATGGCCCCTTTTTTCGCTAACGGCATTTTCACTTGGTCAACGGCCCCCTTTTTCACTAACGGCGTTACTAATTTGCTTACAGCATTTTATTTCGTCAACGGCATCGTCACTTGGGCAACGGCCCCTTATTTGGTCAACGACATCATTATTTCGCTTACAGTTTTTTTTTATTTCGCTAACGGCATCTCACTTGGTCAATGGCTCTCTTTTCCGCTAACGGAATTACTAATTTGCTCACAGCAATTTATTTCGTCAACGGCATCGTCACTTGGGCAACGGCCCCTCATTTGGTCAACGACATCATCATTCCGCTTACAGTTTTTTTTATTTTACTAACAGCATTTTCACTTGGTCAACGGCCCTCTTTTTCGCTAACGGAATTACTAATTTGCTCACAGCATTTTTTTCTTGTCAACAGCATCGTCACTTGGCCAACAGTCCCTCATTTGGCTTACAGCATTATTGTTTCGCCCTTGTTACTGTCGCTTGGCTAGCAGCATTTTTAACCATTAGTCTTTGCTTTTTGGTGCCTGCGTCTTGTACTTATTCAAGCAAAGGTGCTTTAAGCAACCTAGTACTTTGACCCGCAATATCGCCCAGAATAAGTATGCTGTAACTCTTTACTTGTCGACCATATACAGACATATCTGTGCAAATGCAACTTGACCTTAAAACGTGCCATGCACTATCCTGAAGCCCGCACAGACAATGTGACTAAGGACAATTGTAAAGATTACGTGCGCAAGCATATCCAAAATGGCAAACTTGACTATTGGCTAACTGTGTTCATTGATGAGAGGTCGTTGACTGGTGACAAGAAACTCTGCTCGGTCGAAATGTGACACCGTTGTGTATGTCGGTCTTCCGTCGATGTGGACTGCATCAAAAACCCTTCTAGCAGCCATTAGTCATACTGGTTTTGTCGAGTCTACCATCAGATCAGGCAAAGGAGGAACAAAAGCAGTAGTTTTTTTTTGTTTTGGAAAGCGTGATGGATGTCCTCGATGAAGATGTATGTCGTGGTGGTAATTCTGTTTGTGACAATGCGCCTATTTATACACCAGGATTTCGAGTAGTCGAAAAGCGCAGATACAATCTTGTCTTCCTGCCGCCTATTCGCCTTTTTAGAACCTGATCGAAGAGTTTTTCTCAAGGTGAAGGCTCTTTACAAACAAGCCATCATCAAGGATTGATGTACAAGAAGAGCAGGCAGCAGAAGAGCAAGTGAAAGGGAAGGAAGCATAAGGGCCAGAAGTTCCAGAATGGGAGAGGCGTTTGGCGGATGCCATCAGGTACGTTCCTTGAAAGATAATATTGCACGGATCACGCATTCCACTACTTTCTTTCCCGTTGTCTTGCACAAGAAGACAGCCTGTAGTTATGAGGCAACAACAGCAATTCCCCACTTACCTTTCGCGTTATCTCTATAACCACGCTTGTATTCACCTTTCTGCGATTTATCTTCATACCAATCTCTGTGTCTTACTGTATTCTATTTATCATATCAACAACTACTCTCGACAATATATTATGCTTATATTTCTCAAACTCTCAGTAGTATTTTAGGCTTAAATGGCTTTATTTAGTGTTCAGTAAGTCATGTGTCAGCATTAATAAGCAAGCGAGTGCAGCGAGCGATAGATTTCGTATTTGCCGAAGCGAAGTGGCGTTCAGGATGATCAATAAATAAAAACGATATGCATTAGCCTCTTACTAATTTACATAAAGCATGTTTGCTACAGTACTAACCATCTGGATCTTCTCCACGTTCTATGCGTGCTGCCCTGATTTGATCATTTGTTTTATAGATTTCTGCCTCTATTTGGAGAGCAGCGGCAATGGTGATTCCAACGGCATCAGCTACTTCTCTACGACTAGCGTGCAGCCACTCCCTTGTACAATAGCGTAGCTCGATGTACTTGACAGACTGCTCTGATGTATAATAACTATTGTCTGGGACAATGGCTGTATCGTCCGAAGGAGGAGGCGAAGGCGTTGGTGAGCGAGGTACAACTGCATCGTCGTTTGAAGACATAGGAATATGAATGAGTGAATGAGGTGAAAAAGCCTTCATTCTTAGGGCATATCTATATATACCTGCAAACTGAAATGGCGTTTTTGACGAGAATACAAATCCAAAAATCTCTCCAATTTAGATGACAGTCCTTTAAGCACTATCGAATAATTTCATGGAAGATTATCCGCAAGTAGAATGTAATGCTTTTGCTTTTATACAAATAGAAATGCTCTATGCGACGCAACATGCCATTTTCATTTTTTTAATCTTTTTATCATTTTGAAAACTAAGAATCAGACATTGTCAACCATCCAGCGAGTGACAATGGCCTCATCTTGTTATATGATAGAAGCATCTATATAGCTTCATATTTTACGCCTTGTTTTTGTTTGGCTATCTTTTCGATGAAAAAGGACTATATGTAGAATAAAAGATATTTGTATGACAGCCCAAAAAGGAATATCCTGCAAATGATGAGTTTCTCTTGAAATTGGTATTTACAAAAATAAGTTTTCATCCCGCTTTCATCCCAATTCTCTTTCTGTACACTGTACCATGGGAAGAGTAAGAAATAACAAACCAAAGAAGCACTCAAGCACCACGAAACGTGTGGCTAAAAAGTTGGAGGCACCTACTGTTGAAGAACTCGAATCAGCTGTCGAAGAACTACACTCTTTGACAGAAAATATTGAAGAAGCTCAGCAAAACTGGGTTCCTACCGAGTATGATGTTGCCATCCTGGCAAAAGCATTGGAGCAGCTAAAGCTTGGATCATCAAGCAATCAAACTGGTAATGTCTAGAAGAACAGAGAAACGGCGAACACGTCACCTTAGCGCTAAAAGTGAAAAGAGTGTATCAACTATTCATATCCGTAACCACGTACACGGAAGAGCTAACCAAATTGTATAGGTGAAACAAGAGAGGAACAACGCTAAGTTTAGCCGTCGTACATCACATATTAGAAATAACTTTGTTTAAGCTCTACGTATGTCTTGTACTCCGTTTGCACAAACAGCCTCTATAAATATTGGTACCTGTTGCGCCTTTATTCCCCCTATTAAAATCAATAAACTCGACTATGAAAACACGCTCCCAAGCACGATCTGAAACACACCAGCAATCACGCCCTCAGCAAGGGAACATCTCCAACCTTCAAACAAAAAAAATTATCAAGAAACGATCCACAGAAAAGTCGCCATTGAAGCGCTTAATTAAAGCGATGAGTGATATGGATATAGTTGATACCCATCAGCCCTTTGGTATATACTTGCCTTCCTTTTAGATAAGAATATGCATGCATTGTATTTGTCAATTTTCTTATAGGATCTTATAAACAGCCAATACCACATCCACCAGCATTCCTAATGAGGATACAAACATGGAACCAATTGATATTGTCCATGAAGAGGAGCTCGACGATGCACCGAGTGAATATCAAATCAGTTGCTTTCCGATCGAACAATCCCGTCTGATACAGCCAAACGATGGTATCGACTCTTCTGACGATGCTGGCACCAGCAGCTCTGAAGAGGAGGAAGGTGAAGAGCTAACAGTGCTTTCAGTTGGCGCTGGCTCTCCTCCCGTCAGTTCGAGTAGCAGCGATGTCATTGAGCATCAAAGAGCCAGAAAAAAGACCACCACAACGCCTACCACCCGACGTGGACCAAGTACGCCACATTCCCTGCAGCAGATGCAACAAACTTTGTTGTTACGCGCTGCTGGCGCCAAGTACCGCACCATATCTCGTGTATCAGGTGTTGCCAAATCCAGCATCTTCGATCACAAAAAGAGATATGCAGAACGTGATGGAAATGCAAATCCCATCAAACATAAAGGAAAATCATTGCCAAAAATCACTAAGGAAGGCAGTAATTTCCTTGTGGAGACGGTGACCACTGCAAATACAGTGACGTTAGAGCAGATTAAGATGCTATACTTTAATCGCTTCTCTGTGCTGCTTGACGCATCTACCATATATCGCCATTTAGTAGAGAAATGCAGAATCACGATCAAGCGAGCACATCCGTACCCAGAGCGGCGTACCGACGAAACAACAAAAGACTTGCGCTTCGATTTCGTTCAACAGTATATTAGCAGCAACATACTGGACTATAAGAATAATTGCGTATTTGTCGACGAAGCATCGGTGACCGCAAACATGCGACGCAACCATGCATGGTCACGAGCTGGAGAGGTGGCGCATGTTAAAGTACCGCACATGTATGCTCGCTCGCGCTCCATGCTTGTAGCCATCTGCTCCACAGGCATTGTTAAAGCATGCACCAAAATCAACAGGGGAGGAACGGGAGGTGGAACAAAAACCGTCCACTTCTTCGCCTTTTTGAAGCAAGTAATGGACGAACTTGATCAGCGAGACTTGCAGGATAAAGGCTGGAATATTGTATGCGACAATGCCAGAATACATACAGCCAATTACATCAGCAACGAGGTCACCGAACGTGGCTACAGGCTCGTCTTTTTGCCCCGGTATTCACCATTTTTAAATCCGATTGAGGAGTTTTTCTCTAAAGTCAAGGTGCTTTACCGGCAAATCGACTTGGCACAACACGAGCAACAGCAGCAACAACAACAACAGCAACAATCGCAGCAGCAAGGTGTAGTAAAGACGGTGGAGCAACGTTTGGCTGACTCTATGAAGAGAGTCAAAAAAGAAGACTTTGAGAACTACACTGCCCATTCGATTACGTTCTTTGATCGATGCCTTGCTCGTGAAGACAACCTGTAACTGTTCGCACATTTCCTGTATCCTTTATATCCGCCATATACTATATCCCTACACCACCACCAGTTACACCATATCACTTTTTGTTCTTTTAACAATTTTTAATCAAGTTTACATCGACCATATGTACTTTTGACTTAGGCAGCAGCTAGGGAAAAAAGGAAAGTGAAGAAAGAAGTTAAGCGGGCGGAAGAGAAAAAGGCAGCTGGAAGAAACATGTTAAGCAGGTAGCATAAATAAGAGAGTGAGATGACATCGGAATACATATAAGCATAAACAGAAGAGTGAGATGACAGATGAAGTGGGACAATAAAGAGAAGAAGCATAACGAGTAAGGAGGGACAGGCGACTATTAAGAGAAGAAGCATAACGAGTAAGGAGGGATAGGCGACAATAAAAAGAAGAAGCATAAAGAGTAAGGAGGGACAGGCGGAGATAAAATGTGAATGGTAAAGGAGTGACTGGAGAAAAAGTACAAAGAAAGGGAGGGCATTTATGGACACTGACCACAGGAACATTTAAAGCAGGTAACGCACGCTCGTAGATCAGGTGCTTGCATACTGCTAATGACTGCTCCCATGCGCGTCCAAAGAGTGTCAGTTAACGTCAGCGCATCTTGCTCCGTTGGTCGATGTCGCTTGGCACTCAATGCAACGTGTTTGAACAAGATTTCGGCAGGATTGAGCACCCCACTGCAATGTGGCAAAAACACTGCTTTGTGGTCTTTGGCTTCAACCAACTGACAAATCGTCGCCTTTGTCTCTTCTGGAACATCGTCAAAGACAATGCTCCGGGAACGAAGCTTCTTCACATCCATCTCGGCGAAGAGTCTGCGAAGGAACTTCTTGACATCGTCGTTGTTAGTGGGCCCTTCGCAGTTTTTGTTGCTAAAGTGGAGGACCTCACTACGAGTAAAGCCGACGAGGAACGTGGAGGTGGCTTCCAAGGGTTCCAAGGGCTTAACCTTGGGCTCGTGCACCTTACCAACAGCTGCTGCTTTCTGTGCCCTCGCTTGCGTCTTCTTGGCATCAGCGTAAGTACGATTGCTGTTGATGTGGTAAGCCATTTCACCAACAAAAACACAAGTGGCTGCGCTGACACCTTGCTCATACACACTGTGCAGGCAATCTTGTACATCTACAAGCATCTCTGCCTCATCCGGGGCTCGAGCCAGACTCTTGAACGCACGGACGGTGATGCCAAGGTTCTTCTGCACATACGTCTTCAACATGGTTCGGCTCACCGCTGCTTCATCGTAGTTTCTCTGATATGCATCAAAGATATCGTTGTGTGAGGCAGCAGCGTGCTGGTCGACATATCTGCAAAGAAACTTGTGCATATCTTCCGTTACGCTTTTCTTTTCTGCCTTCCGGTAAGTACTACTTTCGGCATACTTCTGCTTGCGGGTGCGCAACGTGCTAGGTGCGATGCCGTTCTTCATTGCGGCTTTTCGGATTGACAATCCAGCAGCGTTCTGGAGCAGAGCATCCTGCACTATGTTGTTACTGGGGGGATCGTAGTTTCCTCTACGCACACCCGAGGCCTTGCTGCTTGTTGGCCCAGCTGCTTGGCTGTTG
Organism: Zychaea mexicana; assembly: GCF_025766255.1. Lineage (NCBI taxonomy): Eukaryota > Fungi > Mucoromycota > Mucoromycetes > Mucorales > Lichtheimiaceae > Zychaea > Zychaea mexicana. The sequence goes on along the minus strand of NW_026516861.1, from coordinate 34,592 downwards.
CGATGCATTGGCACGTCACCATCACGATCCAAATGTTGCCTCGGCTCGTCTTAAAGAGTCATTATGATGTGTATTTTGTTAGTGGCTTAGAATCTTACTCTATATATTATATCATTTCTATTGCTCTCAATATTGCACCTGCAGCAGATTCCTCGTTCATGCTCAAGCTACTGAGGTCTCGTACAAGGTGGCTTTCCGAACTCGAAGCAGCAGCTGGAGCAGGACCGCGCACACGAGCACGCTTAGCCTGGCCTTGGGCCATATCAGAATCCAAGGTACGTTTGTTGAGTTGGTTATTGTTAGCGCTCATTTTTAAAAGAACAAAGTTGTCAAAGAGAGAGTGTTGGCGAGAAAGAGAGTCGACTTATTCACAACGCCCATAAACATAAAGTGTATACGGTAGCACATCTTTGTTTTCATCGAAATTGACTTATATGTATATGTATCGTATTGATTCATACTCCTATTGTAAGCTCATATGGATACGGAATGTTAAGTATAAACTACTATACAAGGATCTCACCCTCCCGTATTATTTTTCTCTCTGCCTTCCTCTCCCCAGCAATAACATTAGTACCATAATTGAGAAGTAGCGCTCAAAAGGGCTAAACTCCTACATCCAAACGATATACAGGATCAATTCATGTCTATATTGCCCTCGCCATTAATCCCTACCAGAATAATAGCGCTTTTAATTGATGTTACTTCCTTGTGAGATCGTCTGTCAGTGGCCCAAGATGCTTTATGACTATGATATGGTCTGCCCAGATATATGATGAGATATACAAGCCATCTGAAAATCTGAGGATACTCCTTTAATGGTTGTTTATACTACTATTCCCGTCATATCTGAAATTGACCGTCATTATTGTTGTTGCATACTTACAAAAGCGCAGCTGTTGTATCATCTATGCAGGCCGTTGATATAACAAGGCATCATGTTTAGGAATCATATTTGTATTAACGAAACTATTTACTGTTGAGTATATGCTCTTCATTCAGCACTAGCCTTTATGATCTAAGAAGACTCGCATAGCTGTTAGAAAGAAAAGTATATGAGTTGCTTCTGTATGCACACAAGGAAGGTTAAAATTGCACATGCTCATGCTTCAAGCTGTCGTTTTTGATTTTGCTTACTGCTAGTCGTATTGTTGCAGCCTAATCGGCTTTGCTATTCCTTTCCGATGGGTACAACATCCACTTTTTCCAAGCTTTTTTCAAGCTATTTTTTTCGTCTTGCCTATGTATTTGTTGCTAGCAACATGGAAGATATACCATTGCATGCTAATTTGTAGTATGGGTTCAGATTGTCTATGGAAAGAAAAAAGCATGTTTCAGTATCATTTAAGCTTTTAATAGCAAATGCGACATACCTTATTTACTTATATCCGGGGGCAAACACATTCGATGATCATAGGCAATAAAATTGTTTGGAATGACCATCTTCTGACTTTCTTTTTGAGCCAACTGTTCTGATCATTGCTCACTAAGTAACATTGTTAGACTTAGAATTTTGCTCTTCCATAGTAGTTGAATATAAATGGCATTAGCAGGGTTCAGTTTCTGCCCAACAGCAAAAGCTATAAATATGAAACTATATTTATACGCTGTAACAAAGCACCTTTGCTTGAATAAGTGAAAGGCGTAGGCACCAAAAAGCAAAGACTAATGGTTAAAAATGCTGCTAGCCAAGCGACAGTAACATGGGCGAAACAATAATGCTGTAAGCCAAATGAGGGACTGTTGGCCAAGTGACGATGCTGTTGACAGAAAAAAATGCTGTGAGCAAATTAGTAATTCCGTTAGCGAAAAAGAGGGCCGTTGACCAAGTGAAAATGCTGTTAGTAAAATATAAAAAACTGTAAGCGGAATGATGATGTCGTTGACCAAATGAGGGGCCGTTGCCCAAGTGACGATGCCGTTGACGAAATAAATTGCTGTGAGCAAATTAGTAATTCCGTTAGCGGAAAAGAGAGCCATTGACCAAGTGAGATGCCGTTAGCGAAATAAAAAAAAACTGTAAGCGAAATAATGATGTCGTTGACCAAATAAGGGGCCGTTGCCCAAGTGACGATGCCGTTGACGAAATAAAATGCTGTAAGCAAATTAGTAACGCCGTTAGTGAAAAAGGGGGCCGTTGACCAAGTGAAAATGCCGTTAGCGAAAAAAGGGGCCATTAGCGAAATAAAATGCTGTTGGCCAAATCAAAACGCCGTTGGCCAAATGGAAAACCTCATTGGCGAAAAAGAAGCCCGCGAACGAAATGGTAAATCCCGTAAACCAAAAAAAAAATCCCATGAGCGAAAAAAAAAATCCCGTTCGCGAAAATTTTAGAGCCCGTGTCCGGGATTGGATTCAAAATCCTGTATGTTCCTGGCCGTGGTTTCAGTACTAGTTTCAGTGCCATTTTTGGACGCCGATTCTGAGTCCACCATTTCAACATCGTTGCTTGAGACCTCGACCGTTCCTGGAGTTACCACGTTGGCTTGATCAACGGTTTCGTTAATGTTTGTAGCTTGGTTGTTATCGGAGGACATGATGTAAGATATAAGGAAAAAACAAGGTTTTCAAAGATAAAAATGTGATGATAGAGCTTTAATAAAGATAATAAGGGACAAGATTAAGTATCTTTGAGATGATGTTTTATTCCAACAAAAGATAAAGCTCTTTTATATTCTAGCTATTAAGACGGCGATATCAATTCATCTGACTAATGGATAAACTATGTGATAGAGGATGGATCAAGGACGTATCAGAACTTCTATTGAAGTCGCTATGTTAATCGGGCACATCTTTGAAACCGGCGTTAGCTGATGTAATGGCCGAGGTACCTGTTGATAGGTTCATTGTCCTGTTCACGTAAGGTGGATCATCTGAGTGAGAGATTTTATTCAATAGTGTTTAGCCGAAATGCCGTAGTGTCCATACGTGTGTGCTATAATGTTTAACCGAATATCTTATTGTTGATATCTTAAGCAGTGTATTAATGTGGTTCACCACAGGTAGGAGCTGGTTGCGCATATCGATGAAGGGGAAAGCAGAATGCCACAGCATCTCCATTGGAGCGTCAATGAAGCACGAGTTATTCTGATTTCGCCTCAAGTGCAAACTGTACGGTTTGTCTTTTTCGGCAGCTATATGAGATAAAAGAATAATTGCATTTCATGCGTATCATAAGTAAGACAGAAAAATTATCTTTCATAATATATATATCACAGTATTACCTTGTCGACTTTCTCTTTGTTGCTGACTCTGTGTAGCAGAATTTTCCAATAGTTGACACCTTTTTGGAATGATGAGAGATGGGACATCATCGTTAGGATCGGTTCTCACTCTACATTACATACTCGTCGCTTAGTACATTTGTGATCCCAAAATTTGACAATCTAATGGTATGTATGAATAATACCTTTTACTTTGCGTATCACCACTTTCGTCGGATGAATCATTGGATGGGATTCCACTCTTGTCCTTATCTGCAACCAAGTTTATGATCTGGAGGCGCGATCTTCGTGTCCTTTTTCGTCGTTCTGCTGCTCGTCCTTTGGTCTTCACTTTCTTTGGCAGCACCACATCATTTATATCAGCAATGTCATCAATGGCTGCTTGGATTGCACCTTCAATATTATCCAAGAATGTGGATAATTTTTGCGGGTCATTTTGCATTGCCAGCATTTGATGGTGTGCTACAAATAAAACTTGTTTCGAGCGTTCATTTGTGCTTTGAGCAAGAGCTGTTACATCAGTTTCTATAAAAACCAGTATCCATGAGTATAAATTTCATAATGAGACCTGTACATAGTATGAGTAATATATGCTAATTAGTGCTCACCTCCATTGTCTTTTAGATGCCAGAACGAATCAATTGATTCCAGTGGGATAGGATCTTGCGGGAGCGTGTGACGACAAGGAAGGCTGTAGTTTCTCAATGGTATGCATGGGCAGTTGTCGCGCTGTTCTCCTCGTGAAGTACATTCGTTACGAAGTAAAAGTAACGCAAAGTGCGAGATCTTCCTAATAACATTCTGGAAATAGTATACATCGTCTTGTTGTAACACTACTACAGGTACACTTTGCGTTTCGTTTGACAGGTAAATGTCTCGACTCTTTTGCTATATGAATAAATAAGATCAAATTAGTATCAAATTGATGTACTATATACTTTCGATTAATTAACAGAAATATGTCTTACTGATTGAATACACCACTCATGGATACTCTTAAACAATGAGTCTTAACGACTTTGGCTTATCCAAATGTCGTTTTAGCATATAATGAGCGCTTTCGACTCTCTGTGTAGATCTGCAGCCGAAATGCTTTTTTGCTTCACACCAAGGACCTGCCCAGTCTTCTTTGCTCTTGAGCATTCTAGTTTTTATCCCGATTTTGATGTTTGTTATTAGTATTCGTTTGCATCTTTAACTAAACATAGCTCATTTACATAAAAGATAGAGAACTTACTCATTGAGATATTCGATAAGTTCATCCTCAATTGTTGACAACTTTGCCAACTCCTGGTAATCGGTCACTCCTGCTTCAAAATCCTTTTCGGTTCGAGCGTATAACAAGGCTACAACGGCTTTATTAAATTTTTGTTCTTCGGATTCTCGGCCACGTAACGCAGGAGGGAACTTCTTCTTGCAACGCTTCATGAAATTCTTTTCAACGTGCCATGCACAAAGAATTGACGTAATGTGCGGGAAGATTTCAGACAGAGCGTTTCTCAATGCATTGTCGCCGTCAGTTATAAACGATGCTGGAGCTCTGGAGCTCGATGCAGACCACACGATGTCATGCATTTTCTTGGCGACCCAGGTGTACATATCCTCGTTCTCGTTGGAGATAATGGCAGACGCGATAATGAACGTACGAAGGCTGTTGGTTCCAAGGTTGCCTACGTCCACTATGTTCACAAGTGGCATGTTGTGGATATTCGTTTTGTAGGTAGAATCGATTTGGATTACATGAGGGAACCTATAATTGATCGCCATTAGAATTTGTAAACCGTTTTCGGTTCGAAAGTTGTAATGCTCAAAGAGTTTTCTAGTTCCTTTACCTTCGTGCCATAGTTATGTTGTTGGGATGAACCACAAAAAGAGCCTTGAGGACTTTGTTGGAATTGATCTCATAATGCGAGACGTAACCGTGACCTTGTAGATAGTCAACAAGCGGTGAAAACTTGCTGTCAATAGCCGAGACATTATAGTATCTTTGCTGGAAGTTAGAAACGTCCTTAGGAGTAATAAGGATACCGTTATGTCTTGTCCAAACGAGTTCTGCTATGCTAGCTGGTCGGAGAGACGCCGCTTCTGTGCTGGCCAGGGTTTCAAGCACTTCGTCATCTTGATAAAACTCTCGACGTTGGTAAGGTACGTAGCTAGGAGCTTCGCCGTTGCTCTTCTCTACCGGGTGGTTATGCTCAATAGCGTCGTCAAGAGCAAATACTTCATCCGAGTTAGACTTATACTCTCTTCCATAATGTCAATTGAATCTTCTGATTTGCCATGCTTTGGGTTCGCCTTTCTTGACTTGAGTGTATGAGCCGTAGATCTCCCATAGACAGCCAGTTTTTTGACTTTTGCCTTGTCTTTGGCGGGACATTCCTTTAGCGGTGACACGATCCTGGTATTTGCCATGCTTCTTACACTTGAAGGTCAGTGCGCTGCCTTATTCATTGGTTTTCTTAACGATGGTGAACCCTTCTTCTTTGGCGTAGGCTTGAATGTCTTTCACCATATCATCTGCGGTGTCGTAGGTTCTTCCAATAAGGTGACTCATGGTATGATAATCGCTAGATGGGACTATGCAAGTTTTTAATAGGTACAAGTAAAAATAGGGATTGAAAATAGAATTGATTACTATCGATTAATCAAGCAATTGGTCCTGATATTTATACTTTTTTTTTACTCAATACCATATATGAGTAAATACGCATCTCATACAAGAGATAACAAAGCACATTGCATAGTCAAATTGCTGCGGCATAGTGGGTTACTGTACTGAACGCTTAGCAGCGACAAACAGCATGATAAGTAGATACCGCAGCAAATAGTAGTATCAGAGAAGGTAAAAAAAGCTGAGCAATCTTGACAATGGTGTTACAGTATAATTTCGGACAGCTCTTGTAAAGAAGTAGCTGGCGCAGCAGTGTTTCAAATAACTTCTCGAGTGTTTGTGTTTGCTATCACTATTTAGAGTTTATTTGTTTTTTGTTTTTTTTTTTTAGTCTACACATAGAATTACACTTCCACTTTTTTTGGTCTACGCAAGGAATTACAGATTGTAAGAAAAAATCTGAAATTGGTGTGGGGAGAAGTTTGGTCTCCCGAAGGAGTGAAGATAGTAGAGGAGACATGTGTAACGGATGTTTAAACTTCTATATGTAGAAATTTAGTCTACGCAAGGAAAAATTTGGTCGCTCGAGCAGCTCTGTTACTTATATCTTCCTTCCGTGTTACTGGGATTTGTGACTCTTATATAAGCTAATACGCTACAATACCTTCTCAACTTGTTCGAAGATGAATGTAACAGTATTGGCCAGTTTCCAAACTATACAGTGCTAAAGATCCTTAATTTGCCTTTTATGAAAGACCATCTGGTGCCTCCCAGTTTCTGTGTAAGAAATGTTACAGCAACAGTTCGTTCCATTTTCTCTAGTGGAAGAGGAAAAACGTTAGAACACAACCAAGCTAATGGAAAAACCCCGATAGTCTTTCTTATATGGGACCTTCACCTGGCACTTAGAAGTAAAAAGAGCAGCTGTTGCCTGTACTGTCTGCACGTGAGATCACTCCCAACAAGAACGAGAACTGTGTAAGATTAAAGGCGACGCTAAACTGGTAAAACTCCTATACTCATGTTTAAACGAAATCGAATAAACAATGCTAACTAAAATTACAGTAGCCGCTTGCTAAGCCGATCACTTCTAAGCCGATATTCTCGCTAAGCCAATCAATTTTCAAAATTACCAACCTAGTAAGCAGTGAATATCGAGCTTGCTTAGTAAGCTGATCACCGATCATTTCTCTGTAACATATCGGCTCATATAGACCAATAAAATCACAGTATTTCATCTCCTCATATATCTGAAATATGCGGGAGTCGAACAAGTGACTAAAATGTTTACTATGTATATAGTATCAATAGACGAAGACCCCACTCATTATATCAGGCATCGAATTCAACAAGCCGATCACTTTTGGGTCATGACCGAGGTGATTGACTTAGCGAGCGGCTATTGTATTATGCATTAATGCTTTAATCACCTTAAATATTTCAGCTGGAATAACTGGGCGCTCGACCTATTAATGCCAGTTCCTTTGATCCACAGTTGCAAAGTAGCTACAGATAACACCTTTCCAGAAGGGACCTGTATCCTGAACTGTGACCCAACGGTTCGACCATTTTAACTGTGTATTTCATCCTGTATCGATAAGAGTATTTCACAACCAAGATATAAAGAGTTTCTTCATTTTTTTGAATGTGAAGAAAACATAGAACTAGCCAATGCTTTAATTGCCTATATAGGCCATTTGAGAAGATCTGTCACTGTACAGTGTACATTTTTGTCTTTACTATCAATCAATATTATTATATACTATCATATTGGGAGTGGGCCCAGCCCCACAACGTTTAGAAATACCTGTCAGGATTAAAATCAGCACCTTGACCAACCGTTTCTGCCTTAACACGATGTATTGCTCAAATTTAGAGCCCTAGAAACAAGTTATTGCATTTACTCATACATAGCTGCATCAATGTGTCTGACAGATATAATAAACAAAAGTCGCATTATTTTTACCCTATATCTATGCTCTTTGAGAAGACTAATTGAATATATTATGAAAATAAGATTTTTAATGAAATTAAAAACTCTATTATCTTATAATATATAAACATATAAAAATTTAATGAAATTAAAATTTTTAATGTTATCGATTTTTTAAAATCGATTCGATAGTCCTCTTCCTAATGTGGTGTGGGGAGCTGATAAAAAATCTTTGATTTTTTGAAGTGTTCTTGACTTTGACGAAGTCAATCTTAAACAACCGGGAGGTTGTTATTAAGACTTAATTAGAATTCCGAAGGATTTCAATAAGTCTGCTGAGTAAAACTATATTCATAGCAATGGTACTTGCGTTTGACGATTTCTTCGTGTATAATAAAATTATAGACTTATTATAAAACATGAAAAGGATGTAGGTTAAACACATGCCAGTGCATCTATGCTGAAGTATCATAGTATAAAACGTTTGGGACAATAAAGTAGTACAGTAGAGTCAATGATACACTGACCGGAATTATAGTACTATTAGACCATCCCTAGCGGTTGTGCCAAATCCCATCCTAAATTTGGAGTCAGTTATCATAGGGGGACCATAGAATTCACATATTTTCCCAGCGGTTGTGCCAATTTCGTGTTCCAAAATTAAACTTTGCTGTAAAACTCCTTTTTGTCTCTCCCACTTATTTTTATTTGATTCTTCAGAAAAACATAGAAAACCAACTTAAGAGAATGCTTGAAGAAGATGCCAAACGACGCATTCGCCGTCGCTCATTGGCACGTCTCATTGAAACACTCGAAGAAGATTCTGAAGACAAAGAGCAACCAAAACGTAGAGGAGGTTCTGTCGCTGGTCGCAAAACTATCAACCGTAGTCGCGTCGAAGGTCATGATAGACTTTATGCTGACTACTTCTCGGATGATCCAGTGTATCCTGAGAGTCTGTTCAGACGTCGTTTCCACATGTCCAGGAACGTATTTGACAAGATACTCAAGGGGCTAATAGAAAAGCATTGGTACTTCCCTCAAAAGTACAATGCCACTTTGAAATCTGGATTGACGCCCTTGCAAAAGGCAACTGCTGCAATCCGACAGCTCGCTTACAGGGTCTCGGCTGACACAGTGGACGAGTATGTACGCTGCGGTGAAAGTATGGCTCTACAATGCCTGGAGTACTTTTGTGAGGGCGTGATCGAGAACCACGGTGAGGAATACCTTCGAAGTCTAATGAAGGAAGACCTCGACTGTATCCTCAAGAACAGTGAAGGGCGCGGATTTCCCGGCATGATCGGGTCTCTCGACTGCATGCACTGGGAATGGAAGAACTGTCCCTCCGGTTGGAAGGGACAGTATTAAGGCAAGGAGAAGGTCGCTACGATCATTTTGGAAGCCATGGCTGATTACGAAACATGGATATGGCATGCGCATTTTGGCCTTCCTGGGCTCTTAAACGACATCAATGTTCTTAACCGATCCCCATTGTTCAGCAACACTGCCTCTGATCTTACACCTGCGATCAAGTTCACTGTGAATGGTCATGAATATGATAAAGGGTATTATTTGGTTGATGGCATTTACCCACTATGGGCAATGTTTGTCAACACAATTTCATACCCGGTCGAGCAAAAACAAGGTAAGAATGATACCATAAAACTCAATGATCCCTTTACTCATCTTATATACAGCTTTTTGCTAGAATGCAAGAAGCTTGGTGTAAGGATGTTGAACGTGCGTTTGGAATCCTGTAAGCAAGATTTGCCGTGATCTGACATCCAGCAAAGCTTTGGGATCTCAACAAGCTGGCCATTATCATGCATAATATGATAATTGAGAGTGACCACAAAGACTGGGATGAAGATGAAGAACGCGAGGAAGTGAGATGTGAAGGGCCTGTACCATCTTTGGTAATTGAGAGAAACCCTAACACGATGAGGGAATTTTTCCAACGCTACAGTGAGATCAGAGATGAAGCTGTTCACAATCAACTGAAAAAAAATCTCATTGAACATCTATGGGCTCATCATGGCAACAGTTATTGAAAAATATATTCTTTCTATGTAAATAACAGTATGAACAAATAGTACTTTGACTTTAAGCAAATGAGTTCTTTTGTATAAACATTTATTAATAAGTAGCTTATGCTTCCGCTTCTGTTTCGTTTTCAGATCCATCTTGTCCCTCTTGTGAGACACAAGCATGATCTTCAGCTTCTTCCAGTCTCTTGAGAGCCTGTCTCTTGTGTTTCAAAAAATAGGCACGAGAGAGCTCATCCATGCCTTCCAAACTCATGCTCATTAAGTTGTTGTCAGCAAGCTCTCGTTCCATGTCGAATCTTTCTCTGTCGAGAGAATATTGCTTTCGTTGGAGAGCCAAGGCTTCGGCGTTGCGTTCGTCACGTTTACGCTTGTGAGAAGCCTCTTGCTCCTGCTTCTTGGCTTGCTTGCGACCAACTGGACGAGCTTGACCTCCTTCAGCAGGGACACTATTGCCAGTTGTCTTCTCCACATAACGGACCAAGAACTTTGGCTGGTTATGGAGGAGCTTGTAGCAATGGTCAAGCTTGAAGCGAGCCTTCTTTGTTGGCGATGTTTGCCTGAACAAGTCTTTTGCAAGGTCGAGCTACACGATGACAATCAATGTAAATATTTGTAATTGTGGTAGTGCTGTTAGGATAAATGTTTATTTACCAATGACATATCATTCTGACCACTTCCTTGTGTTGCTGTGACCTGCGCTAAACAGCCACACAACCGAGCTACTTCTCTTTGGATGTTACCCCATCTGCTCAACATAGAGCCAGGGGTACTTCGGCGGGTTATATCGCCTCCTTTCGAAATGAACTCATCATGTACGTCCTTTCAAAAACCCGACTCATTGGGCTTGAGACCGCTACACTGATCCGTGCCTTATGCACTGTTCATAGTCTTATCAACCCAAGCCTTGCACAGCAACGTATCCTCTTCAACGGTCCAACCAAAGCCTCAAGTGGAGTTGGTGGTGGGATTGGTGGTGTTAATGTCAGACATCTTGTTCGAGATTCTGTTTGCAGAAGACTTTAATAATATGCACGCCCTGATTTCAATTTTGAAACGCGCGTTTCAAATTTGGGGATCAGCATTGAGAAAAATAGCAAATTTGGAAATAGAATGACCGCTGGGAATAAGAAAATTCTATTCTAATTTTCAAATTTGGGATTTGGCACAACTGCTGGGGATGCTCTTAGAAGATAGCATAGGGAGCGCGTACCCATTGCTAACATCTTTATGCCAAAACTCGTTGAATCGAGTAATCCTGGTCTTCGTCATATCTGTTATCGATAAGTTGCATAGCTACGGTTTTCAGTAGGCCGGAAATACTATGAAGTGATAAGGATAAGCTATAGAGAGAGAAAGTGCTCCATGCATGACACAACAGAGCGCATCCATATCTGAGCATTGCTGTAATTTTTCCATCACTTTCAGCCGTTGTACTTGTGTGCAGATGCGAAATGGAGCGTTGTGTGTAGATAGGACAGCAAGAAAGTTGGACCTAGCAAGGGCCGGCTCCCTGATAGGACGGCTGGATAAAAATATCTTCCCGATCAAGAAAATAAGGCACATACAACTTTAGTTTTACAACGCCAGTTTTTTCCTAGTAATAAAAATACGATAAGATTCTCTTAGAGCAGCTGCAGTAGTCGCTGTTACGAACCTGTTAAATTTAACAGTTTCTTGAATCGAAAAAAAGGACTTGAAAAATAAAGTTCTATCTCACTTCATTCTTTGTTTGTATTCTTTCAAAATGAACAACACTACTTCTAACGCCACTCCCCCGTCTGACGTTTCTGCCGTTGCCCCCCTGTGCAAGAGAAAGGGCAAAGCTTTTAGCAAGGCCGAGGATATTGCTTTGGTGAACGCGTACTTGGGGACAACCACTGACGAAGTAACGAGCAATGACATGAGCGAAGACACCATGTGGTCGCTCATCAAAGACGAATTCGTCAAAGAAACTGGCAATCCCTTTAACTGAGATGTCTCCTCGCTACAATCTCGATTTATATCCATCTCGTCGCAATGCCAAAGTCTTGGCCGTAAACGACAGTGGCTTTAACGACGCACAAAAGGTCGGGCGCTTTTGCATATTTCATGTATAACTTGATGTATCCTTAAAGATAAAGAAGTGACTAAAGATGAGATAATAGTTCGACAAAGCCTGTGAGTTTTATGTTGATAACCGCCCTGTCAATAGTGGCAAAAACCTTGGCTTGAAGCACGTATGGCATATGCTTGCGGAGCAACTAAAGTGTCAACCAATTGTTGCCAAGAAGAGTTGCGAGCCATGGTAGAAGGCTAAGCAAGACCCATCGTTCAAAAAAAAGCCAAGGCCAACAAGAGAAAGTGCGCTCACGACGAAGAAGAAGAAGAAAAAGAAGAAGCAGATTCGATCGAGAGAGAAACGTTGAAGACGATGTGGATCCAAACAGAGATCGATCGTGAACGCGCTGCAACTGCAAAGATGAGCGCGCATACCAATCTAATGATGGCTCGACATGCAGTCATGAGCGTGGATCCTCAGGGATTCTCCTCTGACAGAAAATTCTTCTACAAGGCCTTGTAAAAGAAGATTACCGAGGAATTCAAGAAGAAACTAGAGGAGGACAAGAAGAAGAAGCAGCAGTAGCAAGTGCTGGAAGAGGATGAGGAAAGGGATTGGGAGGAAGATGGCGATGACGAAGAAGACGGATGTGAGCAACAATGAAAACGTTTTAAATTACGTAGCCAAAAACCAGGTACGTATTTATCTTAAAGGACAATTTATTCGTCACCATGACATTGCCAGATATGCTCGACAAGATCTTCTAGTAGACGTCTGTGGGTACCTTTGTCTTTAACTTCGCGTTGACGTCTTTGACGCATAAGTTCTTCCGGTTGTCCACCATGCTCGATGGATGGCGCAGCAGTGAAAGAAGAAGTGTCGTAGTCCAACTCATACTGCTTGTTATACCCATCGCGCTCGTTCTCAACGATCATGTTATGCAAAATAATGCATGCCTTCATAATGTTTGACAGGTGGGATACATACCAGGAACGTCCAGGCTCGCGGACTATTGTAAAATGTTGCTGCAGTACACCAAAAGCGCGCTCAATGTCCTTACGGATAGATTCTTGCTATTGAGCGAACAACTAGATCAACAAGGTTATTATTTACATCTGATAGTGACAATAATACAATAAAGAAACGGTACCTTTTTTTTGTTACCCAGTGGGTGTCGAATGGTCTTAACAAGTGTTGCCCAAGTTGGGTAGATCCCATCGGCCAAGTAATACCCTTTGTCGTATTGTCTGTTGTTGATGGTGTAGGTAATAGCTGGGGAACGACCGTTAATGACATCGTTGAACAATGGGGATTTGTGTTAAACATTGAGGTCATTACAGGAACCGGGGACACCAAAGAACGAATGCCAAATCCATAAATCATATGAAGCAACGGCTTCTAGGATCACTGTTGGGCCACCTTCCTTGCCAGACGTACATATTCCGGCCCAACCAGTGGGACAGTTATTCCACTTTGAGGAACAAACCTATTTTATGAAATTTTATTGATTTTATAATCTTTTATTTTATTTTTAATATATAATTTTATATAAAAAATAAAAATAAAATTGAATTTTTTTATATTGATAAAAATATGATACAATATGTCTTCTATGGACTTTATGGCTGATGAATATATTTATAAAAATTCCGAACAATATGAAAAATATAAAACTGATTTAAAAAAAGAAATTTATAATATTGTATTAAATAAATGGGGTTTTTTAGATAATGATTGGGGTAAAATTACAAAAAAATATAAACATCGAACTGAATTAAAAGAAATAAAAAATATAAATACTATTAAAAATGAATTAAAAAATAAATTAGGGTATATTTCTGTTTTCTTCTTTTTAAATGAATTATATACAAACAAAGAATATCCAGGTCCTTACTTAGAGACAGATAAAGGATTATATTTAATAAATAATCTTATAAATGGTCATCCTCATATTGAAATAAATAAAGATATATCCTCAACTTCATATTATAGATTATATAAAAGTTTTTGGATTACTAATTATGAAAAATTAAATAAAAAAGTAAATAGTTATTTATAGATATGTTTAGTAATATTAAAATAAGAATTTTATCTGCTCTTATAAAAAACCGTAAATATTTTAAATATGTGACATTAATGTTAGATGGCCATGATAGTACTATTAAATAAAATAAACCTGATATTTCTTTATAGAAAAAATGGTCATATAAATTAAAAACAAGTGGATTACGTACCCAAGTTTTAATAGATATTAATGAAATGGCTATATTTGTTAGTAAAAGTGAATTATGCGGTGAAAGTAATGATGGTTCAATGTTTCTTAAAATGAAATTATATAGTAAAATTTATAAACATGATTGTATTGCTTTTGATGGAGGATATACATTATTTATAAACCAATTTATTGAATTATGTAGTAATAAAGGGTTTGATGATATAAGTGATAAAAACTTTTTTTATCCTATATGAAAAGAGAATAATATTGAATTAAATGAATAAGAAAAATATTTTAATAGTGTTTTTGGAAAATTTAGAAATACAGTAGAAAATCAGTTCTGTGAATAACATAACATATTTAAACGATTTACTAATAACAATTCAATAATTAAAACATCTGATTATAAATATATAAATTTATAATTAAGAGTTTCTTTTTTATTAAAAAATATTAAACGATTCTCTGAAAAATTTAATATAATTACCCAACCTCATCATAAACTTTGGGAAATAAATAATTTCGAATTTCCTTGTGAACAAAGATTAATTGATATTATTTATATAAATGAAATGGGACAGTTAGAAAAAATAAATGAGATAACAAAATTACAAAAAGAAATTATGAATTTAATATTAGATAATGATATAAATAATATGATATTAGATGGTAAAGAAAGTGAAAATGAAATTAATAAAGAAAGTGAAGATGATTTTCCAGAATTAAAAGGTAAAACAAAAAGAAGAAAATATAAATCAAAATCAATAAATAAAATTAAAGATATAAATAAAGTAAGAGATAAAAATAAATTTGATAAAATATATGAAATAGAAAATATTATTGAACATAAAATTATTGATAAAAGTTATAAGTTTTTAGTTAAATGGAAAGGATTTAATAGTAATGATAATTCATGGATATCTTTATCTTCTTTTAATGAAAAAGAACTATTAGCTGATTATTTATCAGAAAAAAATATATTAATATCAGGAATTAATTTATAATTTAAAAATTTAAAATTATATTAAAGAATAATTAATATTTTAAGTTATATTATTATTTTATATTTATGGAATATTCCTTTTCTAGTGCATGCAATCGAGGAATCCCAGCATGCCTGGGAATCCCCGTGCCTCTCCAAGGGCCAACAAACACTTGAGATCTTGCTCGTTTGGGGAATAAAGATATTCGTCTCCAAAGCATTTGATGACGCCTTCACAGAATCTCGTCAAACTCTCTCTTGCTGTGGACTCGGCAATCTTAAGATACTTATCGACAGCATCAGCAGGTCCGCCATATGCTAATATATGCATGGCTGCAGTTCCTTTGACATAAGGGTGGAAGCCGAGTTTTCCGGTCGCATCCTTTGTTTGTTGGAAGAACGTGTACTTCTGTTCAAGCTCTTGCATTATGCGCAAAAACAACTCGCGCTGCATGCGGAACCGACGACGAAAAAAGGTTGCATCATATCTTGGAACTTGGTTGAAATAGTCCTACATAACTATCATCTGAAACATGCTGCATTGATGGTCGATAACCTTGCGTTTTGGCTTTTGACGTACTTGGGCAGCAGAAACCCTTCTTTCTTGAGCTTTTTCCAAGATACGTGCAGTGATCTGTCGCTTACAACTGCTGTTCTTTTCGAATTGCTCATTGAGAAATTTTCTTTGTCTACGTTTTTCGAAGAATGCTGAAATCATCGTTGTTTGGAAGATTGTAAAAAGCAATATTTTCATGTAGTTCCTGTCTATTCTTTTATTTCAACCAACGACGTGTGAACTTAACAGCTTCGTAACAGTAACCGCTGCACGAAATGCCCTGTTAAGCTGTTACACACTGTTAAGTGGGCTATTAAACTCTTAAATTCAACAGTTTTGTAACAGCGACTGCTGCAGCTGCTCTTATGACTTTGTCGATGATATGATAATAGACAGGTGCACTATCCATGATACTAACGTCATGACTTTGCTTGATAAACATCCATATGGCAAGGTTCGATTTGCTGATAGGAACGTTTAATGAGCTTTTTGAGGCGGGTTTGGATAAATTATGCTGAATATATAAAAGGACGCATACAGATGACCATAAAGCCAGTAATCTACTTAACCCTACTGTTACTTTCTACACACAAACACTTACCTTTACTGCAACAACCATGTCATACAACAATCAAGCAAGCTCCAGCCGCCCCACATTCTCCATCCCAGGTGCTATAAGAATACTACTGTTTTCATTCTGATCATTGTTTTGCTCTGTTGTACGCACACTATAATACTTACCCATACGCCGCATACTTGTTCTTAATAGGATAATAGCGAATCCGACGTCGAAATGCTTCAGCAAGATTCATTCTCTGCACCTATGTCCTTTGACGACGACACCGTTATTAGCCAGACCGATACCGAGTCTCTTAGGGCCGAAGCGTGGTGCAGCCGAAAGCGATGGCTTTGGGGATAACGAGCCTGCACCAAAAACAAAGAAAAGCTGGATTAATGACGAGTTCATTACGGAACGAAAGGAAAACGGCGGCAAGCAATTCTACTGCAACATGAAGGGATGCGGCAAGCGTACATGGTCAAGGACGGTTCTACTGTCAACATCAACAAACATTTGCGCAATGTCCACAAGATCGTTGATGGCAAGCCACTCAATCGTTCTTCCAGCCTCTTGCAATTCTTCAAGGGTGAAGGCAGTGCTGGTGTCTCTGTCCCTGCTTTCTCGAAGGAGGAGTTCCACCGCCTCATCCATGAGGACATTCTTGCTACTACTGCCCTATATACAGCTGTCGAGCGTCAAACGCTCTAGGCCTTGTTGTACCTCGCTTACTCTGCCTAGATAAGGAGTTGCTGAAGCTGCCTTCTGCTAGTTCTGTTCGCCGGGATCTCGAAAAGCGATTTACTGAAACTGAGGAAACTGTGGCCGGCGTTCTTTGCAAACACAAATGCCTTGCTTACACCACTGATTCGTGGACAACCGACAACATAAACCATTCGTTCTTGTCAGTCACAGCACACTGGATCGACGACGAGTTGCTTGCGAAGGAGCTGACGATTGGTTTCGAGCTGATTGGAGGTCACACACTGGTGAAAACTTGGCAGATGCTTTTGTTTCAGTCCTAGCAATATTTGGGCTCGACAACATCCCTTTTTTCATTACGACGAATAATGCTGCAAACATGAGAACTATGGCAACCGCATAATGAACCGTATGGTTCATGATGTTTTTGCTGACGTGGAGAACCGCATTCCCTGTATCAGTCATATCATCAACCTTAGTTCAAGGCTTCAATTAAGGAAGGGTTGCAAGACACTGATGATAACGAAGACGAAAAAATCGCCTTTGATAAGTATATTACGCATAACTTCAATAGGACGCACGATTACTTGCAAAAACTAATTATATACTTATCTTATAATCTACAGTAAGTCTTGTCCAATGCGTCTGCAAGGGTGTTGTTAAGATGCATGCATCACCCACAATTCGCCGCCGCTTCATTCAAGCTTGTAAGCTGGCCAAGATCCCTGAGCTTGAACTGGTCTTGGACGTACACACACGATGGAACTCGACAGCAGACATGCTGCAACGTGCGTATGAATTACGTGCCGCTTATGATTCAATGTGTGAGCTTGAAAACCTCAAGCAATTCCCTGTCTTAGAGCACGAGTAGGAGAAAATTCGACAGATGGGCAATTTTTCGAAGGGTTTTAAGACCTTCGCACAGCTTCTCTCGGCCTCGCGTTATCCCAGGATCAATAGCACCGTTCTAGCATACAACTGGCTCTTTGAGCACGTGTGATCCTTTATGACGGACGAGCAGGTGAGTTTTTCAAAGTGATGGCGGATTCGTTCATATTGACTAAGAAAGAAGTTATTAATATACCTTGCATATCTTTGTAGTATTCTGCGCCGTTGCGTAGTGCAGCTGAATACGCATGAGGGGTTATGGTGCGGTACTACAAGCAAGCAACACAGTCCGTGTACTCCATTGCAACAGCCATGGATCCGCGATGCATGGCTAAGAGCATCCCCAGCGGACTCGCTAAAAGCTATTTTAGCGACAAAATTAGCGAGTTTGATTTCCCAGCAGACTCGCTATCGCTGTCGCTATTTTGCAGACTAGCTAAATTTTTCGTCGATCCTCGCCAAAATAGCAAGTGAAACCGGACTCGCGAAAAATTAAATTCTTTCTATCTCAATCTACAATGTCAACCACTAATTCTGCCACCCCTGCTACTGAATCGCGAGAAATGCTGACGCTTACCCCAGCCCCACAGCAAAGCAAGCCTAAGGGACGAGGTGCATCGTGGACAGCCGAAGAAGAGTTGTTTCTTTGCGCTGCGTGGGTTAAAGCCCACACGGATCCCCTGAGAGGCACTGACCAGAGTTTAATAGCTTTTTGGGATTGCATCTATACATACTGGAGCGATGCTGGCGGTGACACTGAGCAGCGAAGCAACGCCAGTGCACTCATGAACCACTGGACCGAGATCGAAAAGGATGTCGCTCTGTATGTTGGTTGAGTCGCAGATTACGAAGCACGCAACCCAAGTGGAGAAAATGAAACACTGAAGGTGAAGAATATTCGTGAATGTTATTGCATCAAAACTCATAGATTGATCTTATAAATAAGTGGGTAAACATCGGTAAACTTTTCTCTGACAAGATGAAAAGCCGAGGCAAGAAAGGGAAGGGCGCCGCGTTCAAGTTTAAGCATTGTTACGATGTGCTTAAACTCGAACAAAAGTTTCTGACGAAGTACGTCAATGCAAGCGAGGATGAAGAGCGCCCCATTGGTCGCAAAGCAGCAAAGGCGCTGCAAGTTAAGGAGAAGCTCGCGAACGAACTTAAATGCAAGCGTAAGTTGGACGACGACCGTGTCCGATTGTTGGAAATTGAGGAGGAGCATTTGAAGTTGTCAAAGCGTAAGATTGCCGTTGCTGAAGCGGCCGAAGCCAGAGCTTGCTAAGATGCTGACCAAGCAGTGATGCTCACTGATCCTTCGCGGTTGACACCCATCGCCCGGCAATTCCTGGAGCTCCGTCAGCAGGAGATACTGAAGAGATACCAGGACGAAGCGGCACAGGCGCAGGCACAAGCCGACAAGGAAGAAGAAGAAAGAGGTAGAGAAGAAGAAGAAGAAGAAGAAGAGCAGGAATTGGAATAAAACTTTATTCATTATTGCCATGCTGCTGCCAAAGGTGCTCCATCAAATCATTTTTCAATTGCTTATGGGTCTCTTTACTTTTGATTCTAAGGAGTTGCTCTCTGTACTCGTCGAACGTATTACAGTTCCTTTGGACATGCAGGAGTGATGCACGACCTATTTCTTGCAACTCTTCAAGATTTTCGCTTCTTTCATCTTCGACAATCATGTTGTGTAAAATGATGCACACCCGCATAACCATTGTCAGGTCGGCATGCTTCCACAGTCTTCCTGGTTGGCGGATGATGGCGAAGCGTTTCTGCAGCACACCGAACGCCCTTTCCACGTCCTTCCGTACAGCTTCTTGCTTTCTCGCAAAGTACTGTAGAATGTTGTTAAAATAGTGTAACTTGAAATCTATAATTCACGCTTACCTTCTCTTTGTTGCCAACTGGCATCCGAACACTCTTCACCAAAGTTGCCCACTCAGGGTAGATGCCATCTGCTAGATAGTAGCCCATGGTATATTCGTGGCCGTTGATGGTGAAGTTTGCGGGTGGTGCGACACCTGAGGCAAGGTTGGCGAAGAGGGTGGATCTTTGCAGAACGTTGATGTCGTTGAGCGATCCAGGGAAGCCAATTCCTGCATGCCAGATCCACAGGTCGTAGGAAGCAACAGCTTCTAATATTACGGTTGCTTTTTTTCCCTTTCCTTGGTAAGCGCCATGCCAGGCAGTGGGACACAAGTCCCAGCTCCAATGCATGCAGTCTAGTGATCCAAGCATGCCCGGAAATCCGCGTTCGCTGTTCTCTGCAAGGAGTTTCTCGACATCTTCGTTCGAAGGGCTTCGAAGGTACTCCTTGCCAAAGCACTGGTCGATGGTCTTGCAGAACATCTTGAGACACTCGACGGCAGTGCTCTCTCCCATCTGCAGATACTCGTCGATTGCATCACCGGAAATTCCGTAAGCAATCATCCGCATCGCAGCTGTTGCTTTGAGTTTGGGAGACAGGCCTTGTTTACCAGCAGCATCCGTTCTATGAGTGAAGTACTGGTTTTCCTGCCCCAAGCTTTGAACGATTCTCAAGAACAGAGTTCTGCGCATTCGGAATCGACGTCGAAAAAGATGTTCCGGATACACTGGATCTTCGGCAAAGTAGTGCATGTAAAGTTTCGCATCAGCGGAAACATGATCTCGTCTGATGACGGCGCGTCCAGGTACAGATCCTCCTCGACGCTGATGCTCTTCACTGTCGTCAGAATCTTCGAACATTTCTCTGATGCGTGAGATGCGTTGTCTACGAGTGCGGTCTTCGTCGTCATCAAAAAGAAGTTCGTGTATTTTGCGAATGGTGGACATTGGAAAAAGGAAGTCGAAACTGTGAATGAAGAGAGAGCAACTATAGTTACTGCTATTATTTAATTTGGCGAGCAAAAAATAGCGAGTCTGCTGGGATTTCGTGTCATTTCTATGGTCTTGCTACATTGGCGGCTCTGAAAAATAGCGAGAAATTTCGTGAGTCTGCTGGGGATGCTCTAAGTGGTGGGACACCGTCAACTGGCCTAGAGGTTGGATCTATGACGCAAAAGACCATGTAAAGACTAAATGGGACAGCACATATAAGCCGCCATCAGTTGCTGGTGGAAGCAGTAGCAGCAGTAAGGGCAAGCAGGTTGCGCTGTTCAAACCTAAGGTCAACGATTACGACGAGCTCGACTGGTACCTCCACAAACAGATGATGAATGAAGACACCAATGTGCTTGAGTACTGGAAAAGTCGTGCAAATCAGTGGCCATACTTAGTGCAAATGGCACATCGTTTTCTTACTGTACCGGCTAGTCCGGTCGCATCTGAGTGCTGTTTCTCTGGAGCAAAGCTTTTTGTTCCATACCAGTGGAATCGTTTGTCGCCACAGGCGTTGAAGGAGTCGGTGCTTGTTGACTTATGGATTAAACAGTTGCTGGATCAATAGTTTGTTGTTGAATGTTGGGAAAAAAGAGGGATGGTAGACGCGACCACCTTTTTTTAAAAAAAAATCAATAAACAAAAGGAAGCAGGGTGACTTTAAAAAAAATTATTCTTCCCTTTACAATTTTATATACCCAAGCTGCTGCGAGGAACTGGCCTCTCGGTCTGCCTCAATTATAAAACAATGTCCATTTCGTAATCTTCTATATGTAATGCGTGTACACTATGCGATATATAATACAGTTGCTTGGCTGTGCTTAATATACTGAGCTTTTGTACCGATTTCGCTCTGTTCTATTGTTACAGTGAATTTGGGGTATTCCAGGTAGTTGCGTAACGGTTTATGTGTATGTTTTGTAGTGAGCACCAGTAATAATATCGTTTATTACCGACGGTTTGTGATGTGATATGAGTGTAAAGTAAAGTAAAATGTATATGGGTTATGTCCAAGGTTGTAAATAGTACAGGGAACCCCTGCTTTTTGCAACAGCGGGAATACCGTCAAAAAAGTTGCAAAATCTGAGGAACTGCAAAATGTGAATATGTTACACAAGTGGGATCGATAAGCTATCAATCACATCTTTCCTTATTTAGTTTAAAAGCTCTTAAATAATAGAATACAATAGTATATCTCTTTTGTCACTGGTTCGAGTCTCACTGTCTCTGAAGTTTGAGATTAATATACAATATATAAGGCTGAAGCAGGAAATTGCAGGTCCCGATTTCCAAGTTGCAATCTGCAAAAACCGAGGAATCTGCAATTTTACTAAGTGTTGAGCGGGAATCTACTCAAAAAAGCTGCAATAAGTGGGGATCTGCAATAAACGGGGGTGCAAAAAGCGGGGGTTCACTGTAGTGAGCTGATGTTTTGATTTAGCTCAGTGAGTAGAATTAAGGATCAGGAATGTTACGCCTGTCCAAAATGATTGAGAAATAAGGATCAGGAATAGGGGTCGCAATCTGACCCGCGGGTCAAAACCGACCCGTGGGTTGAGGACGGGTCAACGGGTCGGGTTGATGCTTTTCTGACCCGCGGGTCAACCCGTCTAACCCTTGACCCCACCCGTTGACCCGTTGTGACCCGTGTATACATATGATATCTATGAGGTACTTGTATTCAAGTAGTCAATCTTCTTGTTGGGAAGCATCATTACATTAAAGATGTAGTTGTCAATATGTCTGCTATAGAACTGTAACATAAAACGTACTTATATTCTTTTTCATTGTGGGATCATATTTTATATTCAAAAGTGTAAGATAAGTAAGCTATAAGCAATATATGTAATAGTAGTAAAGAAGTAGCAAAGTAAAGAAGTAGCAATAGTACAATGAGAATGGACAATAGAGAGTGGTAGTGAGAGACGAGATCTGACAAAAGACGTAGAAGGAATTAAGAAAAGAAAAATGAAAGAAGAAGGAAGAAATGAAAAGGAAAGGGAAAAGGGAAAAGGATTAGGGGCATTTAAAGGAAGTCGATATTTAACCACACTTTAACCATTATGCTTTTTTTAATGCATGTGAGTGCAAACGATTTCTTTTGTTAAGGCACAAACCCCTTTACCTTTAAGAATAATCACACAAAACGTAGATATTGCTAGCACTGCTAGGAATTTGCGTGCCATCATCTTAGAGAGCTGTGTATACATGTAGTTTTGCACTTCCAGTGCTCAAGCTCAGGTTGATTGACACCTCCTTTGTCACCAAATCAAAATCAGTAGTGACCCGTCAACCCGAGTTTTGACCCGTCAGGTTGAACAGGTCGGGTCGGGTCAGTGCTTTCTTGACCTGTGGGTCAATGGGTCAGACCCTTGACCCGACCTGACCCGTCCAATTGCGACCCCTAATCAGGAATGCTACGTCTGTCCAAGTAAATGAGAAATAAGAGCAGGAATGTTACGTCTAGTCTTAATAGAAGAGTTTATTTAGCTTCAGTTATGAGCAATAAACAATATGTAAGATAAAACAAGCCATGTTTAGGTCTTGAGTGATTGAAACAATACTTGAAAAGTTAAGTCAAAAGTGGGAGGTAGAATTCAATGTCTATATTCAATAAAAATGATGGGGTATTTATATCTCTCTGGTTATTTAATAATGTCTAAGATAATTCATGCTGCGGTTGCTGCGCAACGCCAATGCTGCGGTAACTTGCTGTTACTGCGGATGCTGCGGTAGTTGTTGTTACTGCGGATGCTGCGGTAATGCTCTTATCCCACAAGCTGTTCATCGAATCTTTACAAGGTAAAGGGTTCGTTCTAATTATAGCTGCTCCTTTGATAATTTGGGGGTGCAAGAGAGTTGTAGAGCTGCTGCGGGTGCTGCGGTAGTTACGTATTGTATTCTAATTGCCGCTTAGTGTGTGGTTCTTTTGTATGTTTGGTTTATTTGTTATGGGTGGTTCTTGGGGTAACACACCTCCTCGGGCCTGGAAAAAGATGGTCCCACATCATTTAAACTGTTGTATAATGGATCATAAAGTCGCTCTGTATGTGCGTCGGTGCTCCATCCGCTCGTATTTTTGTTGTAATTTTTTTGTGATGTTCCTTGGATCGTAAAGTCATGCTGTGTATGTGTTGGTGCTCCATCCTTTTGGTTTGTTGTGTTGATTGTGTGGATCGTAAAGTCGCTCTGTGTGTTTCGGTGCTCTATCCGTTCAACTGCATTGGTAATTTGTGTATGGATCATAGAGTCGCTTTGCGTATGTGTTGGCGCTCCCTTGTATTGTTGTGGATTTGGTTACGGATCGTAGAGTCACTCTGTATGTTTCAGCGCTCCATCCTTTTACTTGAATTGTCTCTTGGTGTCATTGTAATAGTTATTGTGTGTTTGTATATATGTATGACTAATTTTCCCTTTTGATGCTGTAACCAATTTGAATATTTATTTATGTATGTATGAGTGTGATACAATTGATAGATAGATATATGATAGGTAATAAGAATGTTTTGTGGGAGTTTTTTTGTGTTATATGATTTTTTTTTCTTTTTTTACTACATTTTTTAGGTTACAGCAAGGTTACTATTCCAGAGTCATCTATTTAAACCCTTCTTGGCGATTACCAAACATGAGGTAGCAACAATCTCAGCAATAAAAATAAAATTTGTCGGTATCCACATGAACGTGTTTTGTAGGATTGTGTTGACGACAATGGATCTCACTTGATCCTCAGAGAAGTAGGGCTGAGAGTGGACGCAGCATCTTGCTATGATCCTATTTGCGTGACCTGCCAATTATAATAGTTGTTCATTCACATGTTCTCTCATAGCCAAGAAAGTGGAGGCTTCCGCGAAGTAATTAGTAAGTTCGATATGTGTACAGTGGTCCTCGTGAACAAGGCTTGCTATTTTTTCAAACGCGGTTTCTGTGGCGTCCTTTGGTCATGGTGGTGTTGTCGGTTGCTGGCTGCCAGCTGATTCGTCGTCGACGTCTATCGGTTCTTCTCGCCATCCACCTTCTCGTCGGCTAGGGATGTGCGCGGATGGCGATCCCTATCGATTCGTGTTGTTGCCCGACATCACCTCTTGTGCCTATAGAGTGACAATGGTAAAGCCATCGGTGTTTTAGATATTGTTGTTGTAGTTCATGTTTCGTGATATAGTAATAGTTATTATCTCCCTTTTTCTTTTTCTTTGTCTTCACTTTTATATGTTTTTTTTCTTCCACATTCTTTTCTCTATG
Source organism: Zychaea mexicana (assembly GCF_025766255.1). Classification (NCBI taxonomy): domain Eukaryota; kingdom Fungi; phylum Mucoromycota; class Mucoromycetes; order Mucorales; family Lichtheimiaceae; genus Zychaea; species Zychaea mexicana. The sequence continues at coordinate 9,732 of NW_026516861.1, read as the reverse complement.
TATTTTATAATATGTTCATCCGGAAAGTATATATTTGTTTATGCGTTTGCACGTTTATATCTCAGAGTTATTGGTCTATGAACGTCCTTTAGTAGGTCGATAACTACTATCTCTTTTCTTCCTTTTCTTTGTTTTTCTCTGTTTTCCTGCATTTTTAGTCCTTCTCAATCTTCCTTGCTGCAGCATCGTCTGTGTTGTTTCGTCTTGATCCAATTCTGATACATCTTCTTGTGGTGGTACTGCATCGACCGCGTTGGTAATGAGGTGCAGCGATGCCTGAGCACCATAGGAAAAAGTATGTAGGATTTGTGTAAAAATGTGCGGAATTTGAGTGATGTGTAAGAATGTGTGTCTACGTAGTTTTTTGGACATTTTTTGCACACAGCTTTGTGCAGGATATGTATCCTTTTACACACTCATTGCACGCAACTGTGCTGGTTCCGTACGTTTTTACACACAACTTCAACGTCTGACAGAGTAACACTAGCATTTCATTGGGTAGATACAACAGCATTTCTCCAAAAACAGGCTTCTCACTGGATGAGCCGTACAACGACAGAAAGTAACTCTCGATTATCATTGGACCAAACATACTATTCAATTGCTTTTCTATAGATATAGGATATAGTGTTTTATTCTTTTTTTTAGGACAACAAAAATCCGTTATGGGAATTTCATAGGGAAACAAATAATAAAAGAACGATGGCGATGCAATGACTATGACGGAAGAAGAGAGGAACAAAAATTGTGTAGTAGTACAGACTTTATTGGAATTAAAAAGAAGTTTAGTGGATAGACGACCTTGTTAATAAAGGAATTGTTTATTTTAGCGATACGAGCAGAAAAACGCAAAAGAAGATCACAATAACAATACTTACACCAAAATTATTTATTCTTGCCAGTTTTGCATGGTCTGCGCCGTCCTTCGTTCTCAGTATCATGAGCCACTATTCAATGAAGAATCATTAAGAACGAAGAACGAAGTTATGAATACGTTTAAGGTAACTTGAATAGTACATACATACACTGCCTACCTGATGCTGTTCTTCTTTGTCTCTTTGCTGTTGGTTTCAGTTGCTGCTGTTCTTCCTCATCATCCGTATGAGCAACATCCGGCAACGGAAGCAAGGGTTGACGACGACGCTCAGCTCTATTATAATACTGAGTTATAAACTATGTAATGTGATGTAAGTACAAGATTGTTTTTATTCTTACTGTTGCCCAACCATGATGCTAGCATCCCCTGTGACGACATGTGCTGCTGCTGCTGCTGTTACTGATGACGAAGATGATGGTGCTGCTGCTGCCTCTACTGACGATGATGATAGTGATGGTGATGGTGAAGCTACTGCTGCTTCTACTTCTGGTGATAATGATGATGATGTCGTTGTTGTTGCTGATGATGATGCCGGGTTTTGCTCTATTGACAATGAAGTTATAGTTGACATAAACAGCCAGCTTTTTTTGATAGTGTGTTACTTACGATCCGTGGAGTCATCATCACCCTTCAGCCAGAACTTTCGGATAAATAGACGCGCCCCCCAGTGGTCTACGCACATGGCCAGAGGAAGGTATGGTTGCGCTGCCTGCTCAAACTCTTGTAAAGTAATAAGCTGCATGTTAATGCTAACGTCCTTCCAAGAACGAGGCAACGGTTTGTTTTTAGTCTTATACTTATTCATCAGCGTCAAGTATGCTTGCTCCGCAAGTGGTTTACAGCTGGCTTCATCAATCTGAAGTACTGTTCTTTGTATCCAGGGCCTAAAGCTTTTTTAACAATGACTTGAATAAGTCCTAGCCAAATTGTATATCGACGATTTGCCCCTTGTTATTCTTGTACATTGGCTGTTCTGTAGTATGCTCGAGAGGAGGAAAGGTCGGTAAGTGTGATGCTGGCACATGCGACAGGTCAACAGGACTAGTTGCGTTCTCTTGAAGAGCGCAACACAGGAGAGTCTTCGTTGTTTCCATTTCTTTTGCTATACAGTTGACCTTTTCTAATAATTCAGAGCGATCTTCCTGTGTCTGATAGATGATATCGCGTAGCTGCTCACGATCTTCTTCGGATTTGCGTCTGTATTCAGAAAAGCTTCTTTGGATATCCCCAATAGTTTCAAGAAGTCTAGTGTAAGCTGGGTCAGAGTACATGGTGTATGTGGGTGATGTGAAAGTGGAAGAAACGCAAAAAGGAAGCAGCGATATTCACGTTAGGAATGAAGTATCTAGTATTTCCTTTTCCAAGTTCAGTTCTTATTGCAATACAGATTGATTAATGGAATGTGATAGTTTTTCTGATAATGCTTTTGTTTTATGTGATATGCATACGTCTTGGTGGTTACTATGTATCCATTTTTAACATAATACACATCTGCTGATATATCTCAAATAGTCAAAGGATAGAAAATACATTAAATTAAAATGGTGATTTGCTTTTCCAGCAAACAAATAAAGGCGATGCATTATGCATAGATTCACAGACAATATCTTCCTAATTGGGTGTGCAGCAATCCATACCCCTTAGTAAGTACATGTTGATTAAATTTTTGAGGTCTTTATTTTCTCTTTCTTTTTGGTCTTCTTTTGGACACCGCCTTAGTACTACGCAACAATGTCACCAATCCAACCTACTAACAGCGACCATTCTGACATACTATGCAGACACTGTGACCAAAGACTCATAATATTAAATCGACTGATGCGACACTAGTATAACAGGGAACGCTCGCTGTATGTATAAGATCCGTTCTAGAAACACAATAAAAAGAACATGAAGAAACCAACAAAAGAAACCAATAATATACATTGATTCTAGTATAAAAGCTTTGTTTGAAGCTACTCGGGGAGGACGTTCTAGTTCAAAGGCCTATTGCAGTAAAGTCTTACGTGAGCTGCTTGAGGAGCATAGCAGAGGGGATTTTGACAGCGATCCTGATATGGCAAGATTTATACAACAACAAAGGTGTGTTTCGGCGACTATTATGCGGCAAAAGCACTTACATTTGTACGTACTCTATAGACAGCTATCCGACTATCATTAAAATGTTAGGTTCTTTAGACGATCTGTAGCAGCGGATCAAATCTGGATAGTTGATCATGATGGTACCGATCACGAGTTTCTGGCTCCACCAATTCAAGAACTGTCACACAATCAGGTTGAAAATATCGATACCCCGTCATCGTCATCGTCATTCTGTCTCCCGCACCCATCACCTAGTTTTCCTGTATATACGGCGCCAACGATGTCAGTGATGTTGTAACTGAGGATGTCAATAATCGCACAACAGTGTCACTAGAGGATAGAGAACTCGACGGTTTACAAATGATGACAAAAGAGGATTGGTATGCTAAACAGCGTTGGCATTAGTTGTTCAATTGTTTTTGATAAAAAGACGCTATATGATTTCTGATTCTACTTAATGCTGATTATACTTAGTGAAAATGAAGGAGATAAAAAGAGGCTGTGCGTGCGCGTACTTTGACGTCGAGGGTTAAAGAGGGAAGAGAAAGAAGAGAGAGAGCGAGGAAGCAAAAAGAAAGAGGAGTGGGGAGATGAAAGAGGAAAAGGATGCTATTTAAAGTTTGTTTAAATATAAAGAAAATTAGGATCGAGTGTAAGCAGCTCTTTATCTGAAAACGAGTCAAAGTGATAGTAGAAATACTGTCGCTCGTTTTCGTTCACTATTCGACCAGCAGATGTCACTAAGGACTCGATCCCGGTAACTACAAGTTTGGTTGAGCTGGATGACGTTCTATATAGCCAAATGTCATCAGGCAAAGTACGCTCGACCTCAACAGCAGCGAGCAACACCTTTATACCGTCATGCTCGTGGCAAAAAAAAAAACGGACATCACCAAAATAGGTGATGTATTTCATATTCTTCCTCGCGCTGCGGCTTCTATCGGTATTCAGGCGTACAGCCAAACGAACACAGGAACGATTTCGACTTTTGCTATCAGACTCGTCCTGGCGAAACGTACTGCCCCAGAGTTGCTGGTCTACAAAGCACCGACTGGCTCTTTGCACCGATTGATCGCCTGTGACACTCACTTTGTCATAGCCACCCAAACGATTAGCCCAGTAAGAAGCCAAAGCATCTTTGATCCCTAGCTCGATTACTGTTTTCTCGTCAAATAGACCCCAAAGCTCGGGCGCCGATTCGTCGTTCGATGTGGATATCACTTTTTGGCTGCTTGGTGGATCGTCGTTTTTCTTCCTTTGCATATATCTCATTGCAGCAAGAGCTACAACGACATTCTGCGAATTGGCGGCAGGTTCTTTTCCTGATGTGATGGTTCGCTTTATTACGCCAACGGCTAGCTCCATCGAAAAAGCTGCATATATCGGCAATGGTCCCATAAACTGGATGTGTTTATATAGATGCAAGAGGTAATGTTGTGATATTGTAAAAACATGGTGAGTGATTTTGTTCTGTTCTGTGAAATTTGATAGACTGTGGAGCCATGCCTTAGCCTTTTCTTTGATCTCTTTAATGCCAGCAGTATCGATTTCTCGACGACAAGTAAGGTTGTACAGTCGTGATAAATTCTTTACTGCCTTTTTTGCATCAACATCGTCGATATGCTCGAGCACCAGAGTTGGCACAATAAAGCGCATAAAATGTATCCAACTCACAGCTTTGTAAAATCCGGCCTTTTTGGTGATATCAGCGCAATCACCAGCGAATCCAGAAGGAACCAGCCTTCTCGATTTCTCTATGTATGCACCAATCTTTTTGAGGACAGACGGAGGTAAGTAAAACGAATTGTTTGTCTTCCCGTAATGTCCTGTCAGGAGCTTGCAAAACTGCTTCCCTACGCCCGGCCTAAGAAGATGCATAATATCACTAGGGTAAAAGAATGGGCCATGGAATGATGAAAGCTTTGCCATCAGAGATCCGAGAAGACCTTTTCGCGTATTAATGACAGTATCTCCAGCACCAGCGTCATCCGGTTCTACATCCGATTCTTCGTTGGATTCAGCACTAGAAGAGTCGTCTGCTGCTGTACTAGGATTTGTAGCATTCGCCAGAGTTTTCTGGGATGGAGAATAATTTTTGTTTCTGCGCAATCGAGGGATGCTGTTATCGGATGGTGGCAAGAATACTGTTCTACCATTTTTACGCTGGCCATACACCTCGCAAATTCTGCACCCATATTTCGCCATATGTCCTGTATGACCGCACATCTTTGCCACTGCCAGTAAGTCACCTCCAACACATAAGAGGATTGCTTTAAAAGCGATATCCTTGTCGTCTGTCGCCTTAACGGTCCTTCCTATTGTCGATAGTTCGTCGAGTTCCTGCAACAGTGCTGTCAAAAAAGTAAACAACTTTTTTGGCTGATTTTTGCTTGGTATGACACAAGTTTGGAGCTGGTATTTGTCTTCGTAACGGATCTCTGGTGGTAAGTCGAATATGATAAAATGGACGATATACATTGACGATCCATTCTTGTTGTAACCATCAGTATATATGCCCAAGTGAATCGTACTGTCGTCTGTCTGCCCATAGTGCTTCAACAGCTTATAGCTTTTACCGTCGAAAACGCCACACATCATATCTGTGCTGTCTGATCGATAGCTTTTGAAATACTGTGTCGTGCACGGATCATTCAGCATAAGTGGCAAGTATTTCATCTGTTGCTGCGGTTTAGCGATATCCCCACCTTTGAATCGAGGTTTTTTACAACTATCACACCGATCAGTCGCAGTAGCAGGTGCAGAAAACATCATACAGCCATCTGGGCACATATCATAAGGAACGGGTTTAACAGGGTAGTTACTAAGCAAAGCCTGTTTTGCTTTGTAGTGTGACGGTAGCAGAGGTAGATGACCACGAATATAATCATTGAATTCTTCAATGAGCTTCTCCATAAAGGAGCGTGGGACTTTACTCTCAAGAGCAAGTTGGTGGATGCTGGTAGCTAATCGTATATTATTCTCGACTGTGGTTTTAGCATGTAAGCGAAAGTCATAATCATATTCCCCATCATTAAGTGGTGCTGTCGAGAATGCATCAACGTCAGGCGTATCGTCATATCCATCGCTATCTGATTCTTCACTGCACGTGTCGTATCCATCCCCACCCTCATCTGATTGTCTATCGGGCAATCGCACTTGTTCCATAGCAAACACTACTTCACATATAACGATCGACTGTACCGACGCAACGGTGATTCACCACGATTAGTCCTCACTAAATCGGAGGTCAATAACTGTATTTGGCAATTCCACTTTCACCCTTTCGGAGGCCATTTCGCCACAGAAAACACATATTATAAAATTTCGCGTAAATATTTCTGGGAGACAATGAAAAAAGATATCAAGGACGCGATTTCTCGATGTGATCATTGTCAGCGACAAAAGAAGCAAACACGCAATGAGTTGCTTATCCGTATCCCGATAGAACCCGAACCATTTCGATGTTGGGACCTAGACATTAAACACATAAAGACTTCGCGACGCGGGTCTCAGTACATTATTGTATGTATCGACTACTTTACTAAATGGGCAGTAGCTAAGGCCGTACGTCATGCCAACGCCATAGAAGTTGCAACCTTTTTATATGAGGATATCATTTGCAAATTTGGAACCTCTTCGTCATTGATCCATGATAACGGAAAACCTCTAGCAAATGGACTCATGGAAGAAGTACAAAAGATTTGGGGATTTACAGTCAAAAAGATTAGTCCTTTTGTCACATCGGTCAATGGAGAGGTCGAACGTCTGAACAAAACAATTGGTTTAATCCTACGAAAACTTCCACTGAAAGAGCGTGATAACTGATGCACATATTTACCCACAGCTTTATTGTCCTACAACACGATCCGTTAGGCTTCTACACAAAAAAGTCCATTCGCTATGTATGGGATGTGCAGTACCAAATTGGCTATAAATTTACAATAGCTTTTGATAAATCTAATAGATTGCTTGCTGCCATATTAAATTATATCATCCATTTTGATATTTTATCAATTTTATGACATCATGTGACCAAAATCATGTATTCAATGATTATAAAAATTGAAAATCCCTAAATAAACAAAGAACGACCCAATGGATACAACAAACTATACACCACTGATTACAAATGAAGTAAACTCAATTATTGCAAATTATTGGCAATTCCTAGAATGGAATTGGCCTACTGTATATAATAAATAGAGACATAGAACTGATTTGAAACATATTAAATTCATAGAAAAAACTAAGGATGAATTGTTACATAAATTAGGTTATGTTGCTGTATTTTATTTTCTAGTAGTTTTATATACAAACAAGGAATATCCCGGACCTTACTTTGAAATTGAAAAAGGATTGTTTTTATTATATCATTTAGTCTCTGGAGTATGTGGGGAAAAATTTGAAAAATACTTACTACATAGCACATTCCATACATTTTATAAAAAGTTTTAGATGGATGAGGACAACAAACGAATCAACAAAATAGTAAATGATTCAATGAATAACATGTTTTCATCTATCAAATTACGTATTCTATCTGCTAGAAAGCATAATCCCAACTTATTTAAACATGTAACACTTGTATTGGATGGTTATGATTCAAGAATTAACTATGTAGATACTGAAATTGACCACTTTCAGAGAATGTATTCTTATAAATTTAAGAAGAATGGAATACTAACCTAATTTGTTAGTGATATGAATGATATGATTATTTATACTTCTAAAAGTGACTTTTGTTCTGATAGCTCAGATGGTAGCATGTTTTTAAACATGAAATTATTTAAATATATGCATGAGAATGACATAATGGCAGTTGATGGTGGATATACTTTGTTTATCACACAATTTACAGAGCTTGCTAATGAAAAAGGATATAACTTTAGCCATGATAATTTTGTATACCCTATACGTAAAAATGTAAATGAGCCCTTAACAATTACTGAGGATCATTTTAATAAGACATTTGGAAGTTTTAGGACAAAAGTTGAGAATTTATTTTCAGAAATTGGGAATATATTCTACTGATTCAATAATAACAAGTCAGTTGTTAGAATAGATAACATAAAATACTATAATCTCCAATTTCGTGTAGCTTGTTTATTAAAAAATATTACAAATTTTGTAGAATTGTTCAATATTCCTATTTTACCACACCATAAACTATGGCACAGTAATGATTTTAATTTTCCAGTAGAGCATAAACTAATTGATATAGTAGTCAGCAATGATAAACAAAATAAAGATAAACTGGATAAAATGATTAGATTGCAAAATGACCTGCTTAATATGGCTATATCAAATGAAGAAATGATTGTTGATAATGAATCTGATAATAATTCAAATCAGAGTAATAGTGATAATGATGATGTTTCAAGATTTAATGAGCGTAGTAAAAAAAGAAAGCGAAATAAAGGGAAACAACAAGCAATGGCATCATATGAAATAGAAGAGATTATTAGGTTTAAAACTGAAAATGATACATATTTATTTGAGGTAAAATGGGTTGGATATAGTGCTGATAATAACAGTTGGTTATCAATTGATAAATTTAATCAAAAGGATTTATTGAAGGAATATATCAATAAGCATAATCTTGGTATATTATAAAATTGCATACTCTACTATTTACAATATTTTCTTCAACTGGTATATAACATAATGTGAATCCATACCTAGCATTCCTTTCTTACCAATTATTTATATATATAAACAAAATTCAAATTTTTGTACAATTTGGATTTTTACAGCCAATAGATTTCTTACAGCCAATAGTATTATCTAATATCTAATTGGAGTTGGATGTCCCCCTGTTGTATAGAGTAGATCTCAATACACCTTTCGATAGACTAATGGACGAATCCACACGCACCAATGCCGATCTTGACTAGACACCTGAACAGATTGCACAATGCATGAGGATATAACTTTACAAGTTACGTCAAATTAGACAACAAGCCACAGCCACAATTAAAATATCTCAGGAAAATCAGAAGAAAACTATTGACAGGAAGGTACTAGCTAAATGCAACCACCTATTGTAACCACCATTTAGTGTCAGCGACGTTGTCCTTGTATATAACAATGCAATAGAAACATCTTAGAGTGGAAAACTTGAACTCAAATGGCTAGGACCTTATATTGTTTATCAAGTTAACAACAAAAATGATTATCAGCTCAAAACCTTACAAGGAGAGAGGACTAATCGGTTTATTGCTATATAACCTGCTATCATTAAATTTTCAATTATTAGCTAAATTTTAAAAATCGAAAAAACAAAATTGAATTTTTTTTATTATATAAAAATTTTATCACAATAATATAAGCTGAAAAAAAATAGTTATCCTTAATACAGAGATTCTTGTATGCAAACAATCTATGGTTAAACCTATTGAAAATCTTATAGATCAAGTTATGGAGAAATATTTTGATGATGAGATTCTTGTAGACACAATTGAGAAGAAAAAAGAAGTTATGAAAAATAAAATAAAAGAAAAAATCAATTATGTTAAAGATAAATAATTTTGGTATTCAAATTTAAGTCCTCATATATGTACATAGATATATAAGAGAGGTAAAAAGGAGGGAAATATGTGTCATCGTAAAATAAGAACTAATCTGAATAAACAAGAACCTGATTTTCTTTATAGTATATATAGCAAAAAGCACATAATTAAAAAAAGAAAGAATAAAAAATATAATGAAGAATATGATATTAAAAAATTTGATTATAAAAGAAAAAAAGATAAAAAAAAGATTTCAAAAAACAA